>NW_027189283.1:187763-348905 GCF_040958095.1 Procambarus clarkii | reverse complement strand
AGGAATGATGTTTGGTGGCCTTGAAGGCGGTGGAAGAGGGTTGCCAGTTATGAATTTAAATTATAAATTTATTAAGATAGGATATATATGCAAAAGACGTTGTGAGAGATAGTAAGAAAAGTGTTTCTGACTGAGGTTAGGTACTGTGTGATTGACTTGTATGTTAGGAAAAAGAATATTTATCAGAAACATAGATGTTCTTTAGAAATGTTTGTTTGCAAATAGTTGCAAATTATTGGGTTAAAAGCCAATGGTTACCGTACCTTGAACAAACACACGTGAGCACAATTAGTCGACGGGGGTCAGGGAGTGAGAGTGAACAGCGAAACAGTAACAAAAAATGTGACAATAATGGGAAACTATGTCATTCAAACGTATACATGTTAACCATATAAATTACAGTAACACTAAAACGCGGGCATACGTACATATGTCAATCAATTTACATAAATAAACATTCACAAATATGTACCTTTAAAATGGACACATACAGATAATTACCGTACACATATCAGTTTAATTACAGGTACACATAAACACATACAGCTTCACGTGTCTGTCGGTCATGACAATAGTACACATGGATACGAACACAAAACAGTCCATTATCAACTAGTGTGTGTGTGTGTGTGTGTATTCTCACCTGGTTCTGTTTGCAGGGGTTGAGCTCTGGCTTTTTGGTCCCGCCTGTGTGTGTGTGTGTGTGTGTGTGTGTGTGTGTGTGTGTACTCACCTATTTGTGCTTGCAGGATCGAGCAATGACTCTTGGATCCCAAATCTTGTGTGTGTGGTCCAAATCTTGGATCTTATATAAGATCCATATATTTATATAATTATATAAATTATATAAATAAATAAATTTATTTTATAATAAAATATACGAAAAAAATGATATATTTAAATATATAAAATGTATTATTTTTAAATAACTAATATTTATTTAAATAAATAAATAAAATATATAAAAAATTATATTTATAAATATATATGTATATTTAAATATTGATCTGTATGGATATGGACCCTGTGGGTCCAGGAGGCCATCTGTGTCCCCTCAGATGGTCTCCCTTATCACAGTTTTTGTCTATGGATGTGTGTGAGTGTGAGTGTCCGGGTGAGTGTGGGGGTCCCTGTGAGTGTCCGGATGAATATGATTTCAGGAGGCCATCTCTGTCCCCTCAGATGGTCTCCCTTATCACAGTTTGTGTCTATGGATGTGTGTCAGTGTGTGAGTGTGAGTGTCACTGTAAGTGTCCGGATGATGTAACCGGACCGGAGTGTCCGGTTACATCTGTGGTTTCAGGAGATCCATCTGTGTCCCCTCAGATGGTCTCCCTTATCACAGTCTATGGATGTGTGTGTGTGAGTGTCCCTGTGAATGTTCGGATAAGGGTGTGTGTGTGTGTGTGTGTGAGTGTCCGGATATATGTGAGGTTTGGTTCCAGGAACCATTTGTGTCCCTCCTCCCCCAAATCTCCTTCCTTATTCCCACCGTGGGTTCGAATCCCAGGTGATTAGACCTACCCTAGGTCTATGGATGCAAGGTATCCATCCGTGGGCCCAACGGATTTCACACCTTCCCCACTTTCCTAGGGCCAGGCCAATTCCAGCTATCCAGGGAACCTGTCGAAACAGAGGCAGCTACAGGAGGGGACACACAAATATTTGTGCTCTGCAGTTACACAACCGTTCCGACAGGCTCGATCGCAATCTATCCAGATGAGAACACGTTTTCCTCCGACTAAACCACGCTGGAGTCGCTGTATGATTAAAATTTGGTTCCTTTATTTATAGTTAGTATTTTTGGTGTATTAATTGATTTGTTTTATACTTTTAATGACTTATGTAGAGTGATTTAGGGAGTGGGGGGAGGTGGTAGCGTGTGTAGTAGATTATACGAGATCGTGGTTAGTTAGTATTTATCTAGTTGTTCTTGCGAGGGTTGAGCTCTGCTCTTTCGGCCCGCCTCTCAACTGTGAATCAATCAATTTTTACTAGCTAATAAAAAAAAATCCACATACACACACCAAGAAAGCAGCCCGTAACAGGTGTCTAATGCCCAAGTACCTATGTACTGCTCGGTAAGAGGAGCATCAGAATGAATGAAACTCTGCTGATTTTCGTTTGCGCCATCACCGGGGGATCGAACTTTGACCCTAGGATTACGAGTCGGGAGCGCTGTCCACTCAGCTATAAAGCCCCCTAGTGTGTGTATTGGTGCAAAAGATAATTTGGGAGAGGTTAATGGAAAGGAATGATGTTTGGTGGCCTTGAAGGCGGTGGAAGAGGGTTGCCAGTTATGAATTTAAATTATAAATTTATTAAGATAGGATATATATGCAAAAGACGTTGTGAGAGATAGTAAGAAAAGTGTTTCTGACTGAGGTTAGGTACTGTGTGATTGACTTGTATGTTAGGAAAAAGAATATTTATCAGAAACATAGATGTTCTTTAGAAATGTTTGTTTGCAAATAGTTGCAAATTATTGGGTAAAAAGCCAATGGTTACCGTACCTTGAACAAACACACGTGAGCACAATTAGTCGACGGGGGTCAGGGAGTGAGAGTGAACAGCGAAACAGTAACAAAAAATGTGACAATAATGGGAAACTATGTCATTCAAACGTATACATGTTAACCATATAAATTACAGTAACACTAAACGCGGGCATACGTACATATGTCAATCAATTTACATAAATAAACATTCACAAATATGTACCTTTAAAATGGACACATACAGATAATTACCGTACACATATCAGTTTAATTACAGGTACACATAAACACATACAGCTTCACGTGTCTGTCGGTCATGACAATAGTACACATGGATACGAACACAAAACAGTCCATTATCAACTAGTGTGTGTGTGTGTGTGTGTATTCTCACCTGGTTCTGTTTGCAGGGGTTGAGCTCTGGCTTTTTGGTCCCGCCTGTGTGTGTGTGTGTGTGTGTGTGTGTGTGTGTGTGTGTACTCACCTATTTGTGCTTGCAGGATCGAGCAATGACTCTTGGATCCCAAATCTTGTGTGTGTGGTCCAAATCTTGGATCTTATATAAGATCCATATATTTATATAATTATATAAATTATATAAATAAATAAATTTATTTTATAATAAAATATACGAAAAAAATGATATATTTAAATATATAAAATGTATTATTTTTAAATAACTAATATTTATTTAAATAAATAAATAAAATATATAAAAAATTATATTTATAAATATATATGTATATTTAAATATTGATCTGTATGGATATGGAACCTGTGGGTCCAGGAGGCCATCTGTGTCCCCTCAGATGGTCTCCCTTATCACAGTTTGTGTCTATGGATGTGTGTCAGTGTGTGAGTGTGAGTGTCACTGTGAGTGTACGGGTGAGTGTGGGTGTCCCTGTGAGTGTCCGGATGATTATGTGTCCGGTTACATCTGTGGTTTCGGGAGGCCATCTGTGTCCCCTCAGATGGTCTTCCTTTTCACAGTCTATGGATGTGTGTGTATGAGTGTCCCTGTGAATGTTCGGATAAGGGTGTGTGTGTGTGTGTGAGTGTAGTGTCCGGATTTATGTGAGGTTTGGTTCCAGGAACCATTTGTGTCCCTCCTCCCCCAAATCTCCCCCCTTATTCCCACCGTGGGTTCGAATCCCAGGTGATTAGACCTACCCTAGGTCTATGGATCCAAGGTATCCATCCGTGGGCCCAACGGATTTCACCCCTTCCCCACTTTCCAAGGGCCAGGCCAATTCCAGCTATCCAGGGAACCTGTTGAAAGAGAGGCAGCTACTGGAGGGGACACACAAATATTTGTGCCCTGCAGTTACACACCCGTTCCGACAGACTCGATCGCAATCTATCCAGATGAGAACACGTTCTCTTCCGACTAGACCACGCTGGAGTCGCTGTATGTCTCAAATTTGGTGCCTTTATTTATAGTTAGTATTTTTGGTGTATTAATTGATTTGTTTTAATTTTTAATGACTTAGGTAGATTGATTTAGGGAGTCGGGGGAGGTGGTAGCGTGTGTAGTAGATTATACGAGATCGCGGTTAGTTAGTATTTATCAGGTTGTGTTCACCTAGTTGTTCTTGCGAGGGGTGAGCTCTGCTCTTTCGGCCCGCCTCTCAACTGTCAATCAATCAATTTTTACTAGCTTATAAAAAAAATATCCACATACACACACCCAGGAAGCAGCCCGTAACAGGTGTCTAATGCCCAAATACCTATGTACTGCTAGGTAAGAGGAGCATCAGAATGAATGAAACTCTGCTGATTTTCGTTTGCGCCATCACCGGGGGATCGAACTTTGACCCTAGGACTACGAGTCGAGAGCGCTGTCCACTCAGCTATAAAGCCCCCTAGTGTGTGTATTGGTGCAAACGATAATTTGGGAGAGGTTAATGGAAAGGAATGATGTTTGGTGGCCTTGAAGGCGCTGGAAGAGGGTTGCCAGTTATGAATTTAAATTATTAATTGATTAAGATAGGATATATATGCAAAAGACGTTGTGAGAGATAGTAAGAAAAGTGTTTCTGACTGAGGTTAGGTACTGTGTGATTGACTTGTATGTTAGGAAAAATAATATTTATCAGAAACATAGATGTTCTTTAGAAATGTTTGTTTGCAAATAGTTGCAAATTATTGGGTAAAAAGCCAATGGTTACCATACCTTGAACAAACACACGTGAGCACAATTAGTCGACGGGGGTCAGAGAGTGAGAGTGAACAGCAAAACAGTAACAAAAAATGTGACAATAATGGGAAACTATGTCATTCAAACGTTTACATGTTAACCATATAAATTACAGTAAACGCGCGCATACGTACGTATGTCAATCAATTTACATAAATAAACATTAACTAATAAGTACCTATAAAATGGACACACACAGATAATTACCGTACACATGTCAGTTTAATTACAGGTACACATAAACACATTTAGCTTCACGTGTCTGTCGGTCATGACAATAGTACACATGGATACGAACACAAAACAGTCCATTATCAACTAGTGTGTGTGTGTGTGTGTGCATTCTCACCTAGTTCATTTTGCAGGGGTTGAGCTCTGGCTCTTTGGTCCCGCCTCTGTGTGCGTGTGTGTGTGTATGTGTGTGTGTGTGTGTAAGTATGTGTGTGTGTGTGTGTGTGTGTTTTATCCTTATATTTACTATATGTATCTGCAGAATCGAGTTATTAGCTCTTGGACCCCGCCTATCAAATAAATGTATTTATCCTCTTTTATATCTACTACATCTATTTCTCTCTAACTAACACACACACAAACACACACACACACACACACATACACACACACACACACACACACACAAACTGGAGGCCTAGCGTCTAAATGGAGAGAGTTCGATGGTTATAATCCTAATGGTCCCCGATCGAATCCCGGTTGATGCAATAGCAAATCGAAAGATATTCTTTAACCTGATTCGACTGTTCACCTAGCACAAATGTATCCATCAATGTATCCATCTATCTATCTACTTATATCTGTCAATCCATCAATCAATCTTCCCATTAAACCAACCATTTATCATTATATACATCTATCTATCCATGTATCCGTCCATCATCTCATCTTTCTATCCACCCATCTAGTCATCTGTCTTTCCGTCCATCAACTCATCTATGCATCCGTCTATCCGTCAATATATATATTTAGCAATCAATGTATCCATCCATGTATCTACCTATATAAATGTTCCATTAATCTATCCATTTATCATAACCATCTATCAACACCCTACCCACTCCCTCTCCTATTTTACTACCAAACTCCCTCCTCTCGTTCTGGCACCTTCTCCTTCCCTTTTCCTCTCTCTCATAAACCTGCTCATCCTCCATCCTTCTGCCCTTCCCACTCCCGCCCCTATCCCATCCCGCCCTTCCCATCGTCTTCCCTCTCGCCGCAGATCCATCCCTTCGTTCTCATTACTTCCGCCGCTTCTCACTCTCGCCCTTCCCTCTGTTTTTTCCTCCCTCCCGTTGCTAGTTCTTCCCTTCGTTCACTCACCTGCCCTTCTTACCCATCATGTATTCTTCCCTCCCGCCGCCAGCCCTTCCCATCGTCCTCCCTCCTACATCACACTCTCTGCCCCCCTTCCTGCACCTCCTTCACTCCCACTTCATCCCTTTTTCCCCTGTACCACTCCCCCTGTTCCCCCCTCTTCATCCTTCTTTCACCTGCACCTCTCCCCCTGTTCCCCCCTCTTCATCTTTATTTCACCTGCACCACTCCCCCTGTTCCCCCTCGTCATGCCTGTTTCACCTGCACCACTCCCCCTGCTCCCCCCTCTTTGGGATGAAGAGCCCTCCTGACTGTCTGGGTTCGAATCCTTCATATGTGTGGAGTTTTCAATTCCATATTGGCTTGGGGACCATTCAATCTTGTTCCCAAGCCATATGTATATATATATATATATATATATATATATATATATATATATATATATATATATATATATATATATGTATGTATTTTCTTTAAAAATTTTATATTTATAAATATATATGTATATTTAAATATTGATCTGAGCCTGTATGGATATGGACCCTGTGGGTCCAGGAGGCCATCTGTGTCCCCTCAGATGGTCTCCCTTATCACAGTTTGTGTCTATGGATGTGTGTCAGTGTGTGAGTGTGAGTGTCACTGTGAGTGTACGGGTGAGTGTGGGTGTCCCTGTGAGTGTCCGGATGATTATGTGTCCGGTTACATCTGTGGTTTCGGGAGGCCATCTGTGTCCCCTCAGATGGTCTTCCTTTTCACAGTCTATGGATGTGTGTGTATGAGTGTCCCTGTGAATGTTCGGATAAGGGTGTGTGTGTGTGTGTGAGTGTAGTGTCCGGATTTATGTGAGGTTTGGTTCCAGGAACCATTTGTGTCCCTCCTCCCCCAAATCTCCCCCCTTATTCCCACCGTGGGTTCGAATCCCAGGTGATTAGACCTACCCTAGGTCTATGGATCCAAGGTATCCATCCGTGGGCCCAACGGATTTCACCCCTTCCCCACTTTCCAAGGGCCAGGCCAATTCCAGCTATCCAGGGAACCTGTTGAAAGAGAGGCAGCTACTGGAGGGGACACACAAATATTTGTGCCCTGCAGTTACACACCCGTTCCGACAGACTCGATCGCAATCTATCCAGATGAGAACACGTTCTCTTCCGACTAGACCACGCTGGAGTCGCTGTATGTCTCAAATTTGGTGCCTTTATTTATAGTTAGTATTTTTGGTGTATTAATTGATTTGTTTTAATTTTTAATGACTTAGGTAGATTGATTTAGGGAGTCGGGGGGAGGTGGTAGCGTGTGTAGTAGATTATACGAGATCGCGGTTAGTTAGTATTTATCAGGTTGTGTTCACCTAGTTGTTCTTGCGAGGGGTGAGCTCTGCTCTTTCGGCCCGCCTCTCAACTGTCAATCAATCAATTTTTACTAGCTTATAAAAAAAATATCCACATACACACACCCAGGAAGCAGCCCGTAACAGGTGTCTAATGCCCAAATACCTATGTACTGCTAGGTAAGAGGAGCATCAGAATGAATGAAACTCTGCTGATTTTCGTTTGCGCCATCACCGGGGGATCGAACTTTGACCCTAGGACTACGAGTCGAGAGCGCTGTCCACTCAGCTATAAAGCCCCCTAGTGTGTGTATTGGTGCAAACGATAATTTGGGAGAGGTTAATGGAAAGGAATGATGTTTGGTGGCCTTGAAGGCGCTGGAAGAGGGTTGCCAGTTATGAATTTAAATTATTAATTGATTAAGATAGGATATATATGCAAAAGACGTTGTGAGAGATAGTAAGAAAAGTGTTTCTGACTGAGGTTAGGTACTGTGTGATTGACTTGTATGTTACGAAAAATAATATTTATCAGAAACATAGATGTTCTTTAGAAATGTTTGTTTGCAAATAGTTGCAAATTATTGGGTAAAAAGCCAATGGTTACCATACCTTGAACAAACACACGTGAGCACAATTAGTCGACGGGGGTCAGAGAGTGAGAGTGAACAGCAAAACAGTAACAAAAAATGTGACAATAATGGGAAACTATGTCATTCAAACGTATACATGTTAACCATATAAATTACAGTAAACGCGCGCATACGTACGTCTGTCAATCAATTTACATAAATAAACATTAACTAATAAGTACCTTTAAAATGGACACATACAGATAATTACCGTACACATGTCAGTTTAATTACAGGTACACATAAACACATATAGCTTCACGTGTCTGTCGGTCATGACAATAGTACACATGGATACGAACACAAAACAGTCCATTATCAACTAGTGTGTGTGTGTGTGTGTGCATTCTCACCTAGTTCATTTTGCAGGGGTTGAGCTCTGGCTCTTTGGTCCCGCCTCTGTGTGTGTGTGTGTGTATGTGTGTGTGTGTGTGTAAGTATGTGTGTGTGTGTGTGTGTGTGTGTGTGTGTGTGTGTTTTATCCTTATATTTACTATATGTATCTGCAGAATCGAGTTATTAGCTCTTGGACCCCGCCTATCAAATAAATGTATTTATCCTCTTTTATATCTACTACATCTATTTCTCTCTAACTAACACACACACAAACACACACACACACACACACATACACACACACACACACACACAAACTGGAGGCCTAGCGTCTAAATGGAGAGAGTTCGATGGTTATAATCCTAATGGTCCCCGATCGAATCCCGGTTGATGCAATAGCAAATCGAAAGATATTCTTTAACCTGATTCGACTGTTCACCTAGCACAAATGTATCCATCAATGTATCCATCTATCTATCTACTTATATCTGTCAATCCATCAATCAATCTTCCCATTAAACCAACCATTTATCATTATATACATCTATCTATCCACGTATCCGTCCATCATCTCATCTTTCTATCCACCCATCTAGTCATCTGTCTTTCCGTCCATCAACTCATCTATGCATCCGTCTATCCGTCAATATATATATTTAGCAATCAATGTATCCATCCATGTATCTACCTATATAAATGTTCCATTAATCTATCCATTTATCATAACCATCTATCAACACCCTCCCCACTCCCTCTCCTATTTTACTACCAAACTCCCTCCTCTCGTTCTGGCACCTTCTCCTTCCCTTTTCCTCTCTCTCATAAACCTGCTCATCCTCCATCCTTCTGCCCTTCCCACTCCCGCCCCTATCCCATCCCGCCCTTCCCATCGTCTTCCCTCTCGCCGCAGATCCATCCCTTCGTTCTCATTACTTCCGCCGCTTCTCACTCTCGCCCTTCCCTCTGTTTTTCCTCCCTCCCGTTGCTAGTTCTTCCCTTCGTTCACTCACCTGCCCTTCTTACCCATCATGTATTCTTCCCTCCCGCCGCCAGCCCTTCCCATCGTCCTCCCTCCTACATCACACTCTCTGCCCCCCTTCCTGCACCTCCTTCACTCCCACTTCATCCCTTTTTCCCCTGTACCACTCCCCCTGTTCCCCCCTCTTCATCCTTCTTTCACCTGCACCTCTCCCCCTGTTCCCCCCTCTTCATCTTTATTTCACCTGCACCACTCCCCCTGTTCCCCCTCCTCATGCCTATTTCACCTGCACCACTCCCCCTGCTCCCCCCTCTTTGGGATGAAGAGCCCTCCTGACTGTCTGGGTTCGAATCCTTCATATGTGTGGAGTTTTCAATTCCATATTGGCTTGGGGACCATTCAATCTTGTTCCCAAGCCATATGTATATATATATATATATATATATATATATATATATATATATATATGTATGTATTTTCTTTAAAAATTTTATATTTATAAATATATATGTATATTTAAATATTGATCTGAGCCTGTATGGATATGGACCCTGTGGGTCCAGGAGGCCATCTGTGTCCCCTCAGATGGTCTCCCTTATCACAGTTTGTGTCTATGGATGTGTGTCAGTGTGTGAGTGTGAGTGTCACTGTGAGTGTACGGGTGAGTGTTGGTGTCCCTGTGAGTGTCCGGATGATTATGTGTCCGGTTACATCTGTGGTTTCGGGAGGCCATCTGTGTCCCCTCAGATGGTCTTCCTTTTCACAGTCTATGGATGTGTGTGTATGAGTGTCCCTGTGAATGTTCGGATAAGGGTGTGTGTGTGTGTGTGAGTGTAGTGTCCGGATTTATGTGAGGTTTGGTTCCAGGAACCATTTGTGTCCCTCCTCCCCCAAATCTCCCCCCTTATTCCCACCGTGGGTTCGAATCCCAGGTGATTAGACCTACCCTAGGTCTATGGATCCAAGGTATCCATCCGTGGGCCCAACGGATTTCACCCCTTCCCCACTTTCCAAGGGCCAGGCCAATTCCAGCTATCCAGGGAACCTGTTGAAAGAGAGGCAGCTACTGGAGGGGACACACAAATATTTGTGCCCTGCAGTTACACACCCGTTCCGACAGACTCGATCGCAATCTATCCAGATGAGAACACGTTCTCTTCCGACTAGACCACGCTGGAGTCGCTGTATGTCTCAAATTTGGTGCCTTTATTTATAGTTAGTATTTTTGGTGTATTAATTGATTTGTTTTAATTTTTAATGACTTAGGTAGATTGATTTAGGGAGTCGGGGGGAGGTGGTAGCGTGTGTAGTAGATTATACGAGATCGCGGTTAGTTAGTATTTATCAGGTTGTGTTCACCTAGTTGTTCTTGCGAGGGGTGAGCTCTGCTCTTTCGGCCCGCCTCTCAACTGTCAATCAATCAATTTTTACTAGCTTATAAAAAAAATATCCACATACACACACCCAGGAAGCAGCCCGTAACAGGTGTCTAATGCCCAAATACCTATGTACTGCTAGGTAAGAGGAGCATCAGAATGAATGAAACTCTGCTGATTTTCGTTTGCGCCATCACCGGGGGATCGAACTTTGACCCTAGGACTACGAGTCGAGAGCGCTGTCCACTCAGCTATAAAGCCCCCTAGTGTGTGTATTGGTGCAAACGATAATTTGGGAGAGGTTAATGGAAAGGAATGATGTTTGGTGGCCTTGAAGGCGCTGGAAGAGGGTTGCCAGTTATGAATTTAAATTATTAATTGATTAAGATAGGATATATATGCAAAAGACGTTGTGAGAGATAGTAAGAAAAGTGTTTCTGACTGAGGTTAGGTACTGTGTGATTGACTTGTATGTTAGGAAAAATAATATTTATCAGAAACATAGATGTTCTTTAGAAATGTTTGTTTGCAAATAGTTGCAAATTATTGGGTAAAAAGCCAATGGTTACCATACCTTGAACAAACACACGTGAGCACAATTAGTCGACGGGGGTCAGAGAGTGAGAGTGAACAGCAAAACAGTAACAAAAAATGTGACAATAATGGGAAACTATGTCATTCAAACGTATACATGTTAACCATATAAATTACAGTAAACGCGCGCATACGTACGTATGTCAATCAATTTACATAAATAAACATTAACTAATAAGTACCTATAAAATGGACACATACAGATAATTACCGTACACATGTCAGTTTAATTACAGGTACACATAAACACA
Source organism: Procambarus clarkii (assembly GCF_040958095.1). NCBI lineage: Eukaryota > Metazoa > Arthropoda > Malacostraca > Decapoda > Cambaridae > Procambarus > Procambarus clarkii. Next base: position 337,380 of record NW_027189283.1, on the reverse strand, counting down.
TATAGCTTCACGTGTCTGTCGGTCATGACAATAGTACACATGGATACGAACACAAAACAGTCCATTATCAACTAGTGTGTGTGTGTGTGTGTGCATTCTCACCTAGTTCATTTTGCAGGGGTTGAGCTCTGGCTCTTTGGTCCCGCCTCTGTGTGTGTGTGTGTGTATGTGTGTGTGTGTGTGTAAGTATGTGTGTGTGTGTGTGTGTGTGTGTGTGTGTGTGTGTGTGTGTGTGTGTGTGTGTTTTATCCTTATATTTACTATATGTATCTGCAGAATCGAGTTATTAGCTCTTGGACCCCGCCTATCAAATAAATGTATTTATCCTCTTTTATATCTACTACATCTATTTCTCTCTAACTAACACACACACAAACACACACACACACACACATACACACACACACACACACACACACACACACAAACTGGAGGCCTAGCGTCTAAATGGAGAGAGTTCGATGGTTATAATCCTAATGGTCCCCGATCGAATCCCGGTTGATGCAATAGCAAATCGAAAGATATTCTTTAACCTGATTCGACTGTTCACCTAGCACAAATGTATCCATCAATGTATCCATCTATCTATCTACTTATATCTGTCAATCCATCAATCAATCTTCCCATTAAACCAACCATTTATCATTATATACATCTATCTATCCATGTATCCGTCCATCATCTCATCTTTCTATCCACCCATCTAGTCATCTGTCTTTCCGTCCATCAACTCATCTATGCATCCGTCTATCCGTCAATATATATATTTAGCAATCAATGTATCCATCCATGTATCTACCTATATAAATGTTCCATTAATCTATCCATTTATCATAACCATCTATCAACACCCTCCCCACTCCCTCTCCTATTTTACTAGCAAACTCCCTCCTCTCGTTCTGGCACCTTCTCCTTCCCTTTTCCTCTCTCTCATAAACCTGCTCATCCTCCATCCTTCTGCCCTTCCCACTCCCGCCCCTATCCCATCCCGCCCTTCCCATCGTCTTCCCTCTCGCCGCAGATCCATCCCTTCGTTCTCATTACTTCCGCCGCTTCTCACTCTCGCCCTTCCCTCTGTTTTTCCTCCCTCCCGTTGCTAGTTCTTCCCTTCGTTCACTCACCTTCCCTTCTTACCCATCATGTATTCTTCCCTCCCGCCGCCAGCCCTTCCCATCGTCCTCCCTCCTACATCACACTCTCTGCCCCCCTTCCTGCACCTCCTTCACTCCCACTTCATCCCTTTTTCCCCTGTACCACTCCCCCTGTTCCCCCCTCTTCATCCTTCTTTCACCTGCACCTCTCCCCCTGTTCCCCCCTCTTCATCTTTATTTCACCTGCACCACTCCCCCTGTTCCCCCTCTTCATCCCTGTTTCACCTGCACCACTCCCCCTGTTCCCCCTCCTCATGCCTGTTTCACCTGCACCACTCCCCCTGCTCCCCCCTCTTTGGGATGAAGAGCCCTCCTGACTGTCTGGGTTCGAATCCTTCATATGTGTGGAGTTTTCAATTCCATATTGGCTTGGGGACCATTCAATCTTGTTCCCAAGCCATATGTATATATATATATATATATATATATATATATATATATATATATATATATATATATATATATATATATATATATATATATATATATATATATATATATATATATATATATATGTATGTATTTTCTTTAAAAATTTTATATTTATAAATATATATGTATATTTAAATATTGATCTGAGCCTGTATGGATATGGAACCTGTGGGTCCAGGAGGCCATCTGTGTCCCCTCAGATGGTCTCCCTTATCACAGTTTGTGTCTATGGATGTGTGTCAGTGTGTGAGTGTGAGTGTCACTGTGAGTGTACGGGTGAGTGTGGGTGTCCCTGTGAGTGTCCGGATGATTATGTGTCCGGTTACATCTGTGGTTTCGGGAGGCCATCTGTGTCCCCTCAGATGGTCTTCCTTTTCACAGTCTATGGATGTGTGTGTATGAGTGTCCCTGTGAATGTTCGGATAAGGGTGTGTGTGTGTGTGTGAGTGTAGTGTCCGGATTTATGTGAGGTTTGGTTCCAGGAACCATTTGTGTCCCTCCTCCCCCAAATCTCCCCCCTTATTCCCACCGTGGGTTCGAATCCCAGGTGATTAGACCTACCCTAGGTCTATGGATCCAAGGTATCCATCCGTGGGCCCAACGGATTTCACCCCTTCCCCACTTTCCAAGGGCCAGGCCAATTCCAGCTATCCAGGGAACCTGTTGAAAGAGAGGCAGCTACTGGAGGGGACACACAAATATTTGTGCCCTGCAGTTACACACCCGTTCCGACAGACTCGATCGCAATCTATCCAGATGAGAACACGTTCTCTTCCGACTAGACCACGCTGGAGTCGCTGTATGTCTCAAATTTGGTGCCTTTATTTATAGTTAGTATTTTTGGTGTATTAATTGATTTGTTTTAATTTTTAATGACTTAGGTAGATTGATTTAGGGAGTCGGGGGGAGGTGGTAGCGTGTGTAGTAGATTATACGAGATCGCGGTTAGTTAGTATTTATCAGGTTGTGTTCACCTAGTTGTTCTTGCGAGGGGTGAGCTCTGCTCTTTCGGCCCGCCTCTCAACTGTCAATCAATCAATTTTTACTAGCTTATAAAAAAAATATCCACATACACACACCCAGGAAGCAGCCCGTAACAGGTGTCTAATGCCCAAATACCTATGTACTGCTAGGTAAGAGGAGCATCAGAATGAATGAAACTCTGCTGATTTTCGTTTGCGCCATCACCGGGGGATCGAACTTTGACCCTAGGACTACGAGTCGAGAGCGCTGTCCACTCAGCTATAAAGCCCCCTAGTGTGTGTATTGGTGCAAACGATAATTTGGGAGAGGTTAATGGAAAGGAATGATGTTTGGTGGCCTTGAAGGCGCTGGAAGAGGGTTGCCAGTTATGAATTTAAATTATTAATTGATTAAGATAGGATATATATGCAAAAGACGTTGTGAGAGATAGTAAGAAAAGTGTTTCTGACTGAGGTTAGGTACTGTGTGATTGACTTGTATGTTAGGAAAAATAATATTTATCAGAAACATAGATGTTCTTTAGAAATGTTTGTTTGCAAATAGTTGCAAATTATTGGGTAAAAAGCCAATGGTTACCATACCTTGAACAAACACACGTGAGCACAATTAGTCGACGGGGGTCAGAGAGTGAGAGTGAACAGCAAAACAGTAACAAAAAATGTGACAATAATGGGAAACTATGTCATTCAAACGTTTACATGTTAACCATATAAATTACAGTAAACGCGCGCATACGTACGTATGTCAATCAATTTACATAAATAAACATTAACTAATAAGTACCTATAAAATGGACACACACAGATAATTACCGTACACATGTCAGTTTAATTACAGGTACACATAAACACATTTAGCTTCACGTGTCTGTCGGTCATGACAATAGTACACATGGATACGAACACAAAACAGTCCATTATCAACTAGTGTGTGTGTGTGTGTGTGCATTCTCACCTAGTTCATTTTGCAGGGGTTGAGCTCTGGCTCTTTGGTCCCGCCTCTGTGTGCGTGTGTGTGTGTATGTGTGTGTGTGTGTGTAAGTATGTGTGTGTGTGTTTGTGTGTGTGTGTTTATCCTTATATTTACTATATGTATCTGCAGAATCGAGTTATTAGCTCTTGGACCCCGCCTATCAAATAAATGTATTTATCCTCTTTTATATCTACTACATCTATTTCTCTCTAACTAACACACACACAAACACACACACACACACACACATACACACACACACACACACACACACAAACTGGAGGCCTAGCGTCTAAATGGAGAGAGTTCGATGGTTATAATCCTAATGGTCCCCGATCGAATCCCGGTTGATGCAATAGCAAATCGAAAGATATTCTTTAACCTGATTCGACTGTTCACCTAGCACAAATGTATCCATCAATGTATCCATCTATCTATCTACTTATATCTGTCAATCCATCAATCAATCTTCCCATTAAACCAACCATTTATCATTATATACATCTATCTATCCATGTATCCGTCCATCATCTCATTTTTCTATCCACCCATCTAGTCATCTGTCTTTCCGTCCATCAACTCATCTATGCATCCGTCTATCCGTCAATATATATATTTAGCAATCAATGTATCCATCCATGTATCTACCTATATAAATGTTCCATTAATCTATCCATTTATCATAACCATCTATCAACACCCTACCCACTCCCTCTCCTATTTTACTACCAAACTCCCTCCTCTCGTTCTGGCACCTTCTCCTTCCCTTTTCCTCTCTCTCATAAACCTGCTCATCCTCCATCCTTCTGCCCTTCCCACTCCCGCCCCTATCCCATCCCGCCCTTCCCATCGTCTTCCCTCTCGCCGCAGATCCATCCCTTCGTTCTCATTACTTCCGCCGCTTCTCACTCTCGCCCTTCCCTCTGTTTTTCCTCCCTCCCGTTGCTAGTTCTTCCCTTCGTTCACTCACCTGCCCTTCTTACCCATCATGTATTCTTCCCTCCCGCCGCCAGCCCTTCCCATCGTCCTCCCTCCTACATCACACTCTCTGCCCCCCTTCCTGCACCTCCTTCACTCCCACTTCATCCCTTTTTCCCCTGTACCACTCCCCCTGTTCCCCCCTCTTCATCCTTCTTTCACCTGCACCTCTCCCCCTGTTCCCCCCTCTTCATCTTTATTTCACCTGCACCACTCCCCCTGTTCCCCCTCCTCATGCCTGTTTCACCTGCACCACTCCCCCTGCTCCCCCCTCTTTGGGATGAAGAGCCCTCCTGACTGTCTGGGTTCGAATCCTTCATATGTGTGGAGTTTTCAATTCCATATTGGCTTGGGGACCATTCAATCTTGTTCCCAAGCCATATGTATATATATATATATATATATATATATATATATATATATATATATATATATATATATATATGTATGTATTTTCTTTAAAAATTTTATATTTATAAATATATATGTATATTTAAATATTGATCTGAGCCTGTATGGATATGGACCCTGTGGGTCCAGGAGGCCATCTGTGTCCCCTCAGATGGTCTCCCTTATCACAGTTTGTGTCTATGGATGTGTGTCAGTGTGTGAGTGTGAGTGTCACTGTGAGTGTACGGGTGAGTGTGGGTGTCCCTGTGAGTGTCCGGATGATTATGTGTCCGGTTACATCTGTGGTTTCGGGAGGCCATCTGTGTCCCCTCAGATGGTCTTCCTTTTCACAGTCTATGGATGTGTGTGTATGAGTGTCCCTGTGAATGTTCGGATAAGGGTGTGTGTGTGTGTGTGAGTGTAGTGTCCGGATTTATGTGAGGTTTGGTTCCAGGAACCATTTGTGTCCCTCCTCCCCCAAATCTCCCCCCTTATTCCCACCGTGGGTTCGAATCCCAGGTGATTAGACCTACCCTAGGTCTATGGATCCAAGGTATCCATCCGTGGGCCCAACGGATTTCACCCCTTCCCCACTTTCCAAGGGCCAGGCCAATTCCAGCTATCCAGGGAACCTGTTGAAAGAGAGGCAGCTACTGGAGGGGACACACAAATATTTGTGCCCTGCAGTTACACACCCGTTCCGACAGACTCGATCGCAATCTATCCAGATGAGAACACGTTCTCTTCCGACTAGACCACGCTGGAGTCGCTGTATGTCTCAAATTTGGTGCCTTTATTTATAGTTAGTATTTTTGGTGTATTAATTGATTTGTTTTAATTTTTAATGACTTAGGTAGATTGATTTAGGGAGTCGGGGGGAGGTGGTAGCGTGTGTAGTAGATTATACGAGATCGCGGTTAGTTAGTATTTATCAGGTTGTGTTCACCTAGTTGTTCTTGCGAGGGGTGAGCTCTGCTCTTTCGGCCCGCCTCTCAACTGTCAATCAATCAATTTTTACTAGCTTATAAAAAAAATATCCACATACACACACCCAGGAAGCAGCCCGTAACAGGTGTCTAATGCCCAAATACCTATGTACTGCTAGGTAAGAGGAGCATCAGAATGAATGAAACTCTGCTGATTTTCGTTTGCGCCATCACCGGGGGATCGAACTTTGACCCTAGGACTACGAGTCGAGAGCGCTGTCCACTCAGCTATAAAGCCCCCTAGTGTGTGTATTGGTGCAAACGATAATTTGGGAGAGGTTAATGGAAAGGAATGATGTTTGGTGGCCTTGAAGGCGCTGGAAGAGGGTTGCCAGTTATGAATTTAAATTATTAATTGATTAAGATAGGATATATATGCAAAAGACGTTGTGAGAGATAGTAAGAAAAGTGTTTCTGACTGAGGTTAGGTACTGTGTGATTGACTTGTATGTTACGAAAAATAATATTTATCAGAAACATAGATGTTCTTTAGAAATGTTTGTTTGCAAATAGTTGCAAATTATTGGGTAAAAAGCCAATGGTTACCATACCTTGAACAAACACACGTGAGCACAATTAGTCGACGGGGGTCAGAGAGTGAGAGTGAACAGCAAAACAGTAACAAAAAATGTGACAATAATGGGAAACTATGTCATTCAAACGTATACATGTTAACCATATAAATTACAGTAAACGCGCGCATACGTACGTCTGTCAATCAATTTACATAAATAAACATTAACTAATAAGTACCTTTAAAATGGACACATACAGATAATTACCGTACACATGTCAGTTTAATTACAGGTACACATAAACACATATAGCTTCACGTGTCTGTCGGTCATGACAATAGTACACATGGATACGAACACAAAACAGTCCATTATCAACTAGTGTGTGTGTGTGTGTGTGCATTCTCACCTAGTTCATTTTGCAGGGGTTGAGCTCTGGCTCTTTGGTCCCGCCTCTGTGTGTGTGTGTGTGTATGTGTGTGTGTGTGTGTAAGTATGTGTGTGTGTGTGTGTGTGTGTGTGTGTGTGTGTGTTTTATCCTTATATTTACTATATGTATCTGCAGAATCGAGTTATTAGCTCTTGGACCCCGCCTATCAAATAAATGTATTTATCCTCTTTTATATCTACTACATCTATTTCTCTCTAACTAACACACACACAAACACACACACACACACACACATACACACACACACACACACACAAACTGGAGGCCTAGCGTCTAAATGGAGAGAGTTCGATGGTTATAATCCTAATGGTCCCCGATCGAATCCCGGTTGATGCAATAGCAAATCGAAAGATATTCTTTAACCTGATTCGACTGTTCACCTAGCACAAATGTATCCATCAATGTATCCATCTATCTATCTACTTATATCTGTCAATCCATCAATCAATCTTCCCATTAAACCAACCATTTATCATTATATACATCTATCTATCCACGTATCCGTCCATCATCTCATCTTTCTATCCACCCATCTAGTCATCTGTCTTTCCGTCCATCAACTCATCTATGCATCCGTCTATCCGTCAATATATATATTTAGCAATCAATGTATCCATCCATGTATCTACCTATATAAATGTTCCATTAATCTATCCATTTATCATAACCATCTATCAACACCCTACCCACTCCCTCTCCTATTTTACTACCAAACTCCCTCCTCTCGTTCTGGCACCTTCTCCTTCCCTTTTCCTCTCTCTCATAAACCTGCTCATCCTCCATCCTTCTGCCCTTCCCACTCCCGCCCCTATCCCATCCCGCCCTTCCCATCGTCTTCCCTCTCGCCGCAGATCCATCCCTTCGTTCTCATTACTTCCGCCGCTTCTCACTCTCGCCCTTCCCTCTGTTTTTCCTCCCTCCCGTTGCTAGTTCTTCCCTTCGTTCACTCACCTGCCCTTCTTACCCATCATGTATTCTTCCCTCCCGCCGCCAGCCCTTCCCATCGTCCTCCCTCCTACATCACACTCTCTGCCCCCCTTCCTGCACCTCCTTCACTCCCACTTCATCCCTTTTTCCCCTGTACCACTCCCCCTGTTCCCCCCTCTTCATCCTTCTTTCACCTGCACCTCTCCCCCTGTTCCCCCCTCTTCATCTTTATTTCACCTGCACCACTCCCCCTGTTCCCCCTCCTCATGCCTATTTCACCTGCACCACTCCCCCTGCTCCCCCCTCTTTGGGATGAAGAGCCCTCCTGACTGTCTGGGTTCGAATCCTTCATATGTGTGGAGTTTTCAATTCCATATTGGCTTGGGGACCATTCAATCTTGTTCCCAAGCCATATGTATATATATATATATATATATATATATATATATATATATATATATATATATATATATATATATATATATATATATATATATATATATATATGTATGTATTTTCTTTAAAAATTTTATATTTATAAATATATATGTATATTTAAATATTGATCTGAGCCTGTATGGATATGGACCCTGTGGGTCCAGGAGGCCATCTGTGTCCCCTCAGATGGTCTCCCTTATCACAGTTTGTGTCTATGGATGTGTGTCAGTGTGTGAGTGTGAGTGTCACTGTGAGTGTACGGGTGAGTGTTGGTGTCCCTGTGAGTGTCCGGATGATTATGTGTCCGGTTACATCTGTGGTTTCGGGAGGCCATCTGTGTCCCCTCAGATGGTCTTCCTTTTCACAGTCTATGGATGTGTGTGTATGAGTGTCCCTGTGAATGTTCGGATAAGGGTGTGTGTGTGTGTGTGAGTGTAGTGTCCGGATTTATGTGAGGTTTGGTTCCAGGAACCATTTGTGTCCCTCCTCCCCCAAATCTCCCCCCTTATTCCCACCGTGGGTTCGAATCCCAGGTGATTAGACCTACCCTAGGTCTATGGATCCAAGGTATCCATCCGTGGGCCCAACGGATTTCACCCCTTCCCCACTTTCCAAGGGCCAGGCCAATTCCAGCTATCCAGGGAACCTGTTGAAAGAGAGGCAGCTACTGGAGGGGACACACAAATATTTGTGCCCTGCAGTTACACACCCGTTCCGACAGACTCGATCGCAATCTATCCAGATGAGAACACGTTCTCTTCCGACTAGACCACGCTGGAGTCGCTGTATGTCTCAAATTTGGTGCCTTTATTTATAGTTAGTATTTTTGGTGTATTAATTGATTTGTTTTAATTTTTAATGACTTAGGTAGATTGATTTAGGGAGTCGGGGGGAGGTGGTAGCGTGTGTAGTAGATTATACGAGATCGCGGTTAGTTAGTATTTATCAGGTTGTGTTCACCTAGTTGTTCTTGCGAGGGGTGAGCTCTGCTCTTTCGGCCCGCCTCTCAACTGTCAATCAATCAATTTTTACTAGCTTATAAAAAAAATATCCACATACACACACCCAGGAAGCAGCCCGTAACAGGTGTCTAATGCCCAAATACCTATGTACTGCTAGGTAAGAGGAGCATCAGAATGAATGAAACTCTGCTGATTTTCGTTTGCGCCATCACCGGGGGATCGAACTTTGACCCTAGGACTACGAGTCGAGAGCGCTGTCCACTCAGCTATAAAGCCCCCTAGTGTGTGTATTGGTGCAAACGATAATTTGGGAGAGGTTAATGGAAAGGAATGATGTTTGGTGGCCTTGAAGGCGCTGGAAGAGGGTTGCCAGTTATGAATTTAAATTATTAATTGATTAAGATAGGATATATATGCAAAAGACGTTGTGAGAGATAGTAAGAAAAGTGTTTCTGACTGAGGTTAGGTACTGTGTGATTGACTTGTATGTTAGGAAAAATAATATTTATCAGAAACATAGATGTTCTTTAGAAATGTTTGTTTGCAAATAGTTGCAAATTATTGGGTAAAAAGCCAATGGTTACCATACCTTGAACAAACACACGTGAGCACAATTAGTCGACGGGGGTCAGAGAGTGAGAGTGAACAGCAAAACAGTAACAAAAAATGTGACAATAATGGGAAACTATGTCATTCAAACGTATACATGTTAACCATATAAATTACAGTAAACGCGCGCATACGTACGTCTGTCAATCAATTTACATAAATAAACATTAACTAATAAGTACCTTTAAAATGGACACATACAGATAATTACCGTACACATGTCAGTTTAATTACAGGTACACATAAACACATATAGCTTCACGTGTCTGTCGGTCATGACAATAGTACACATGGATACGAACACAAAACAGTCCATTATCAACTAGTGTGTGTGTGTGTGTGTGCATTCTCACCTAGTTCATTTTGCAGGGGTTGAGCTCTGGCTCTTTGGTCCCGCCTCTGTGTGTGTGTGTGTGTATGTGTGTGTGTGTGTGTAAGTATGTGTGTGTGTGTGTGTGTGTGTGTTTTATCCTTATATTTACTATATGTATCTGCAGAATCGAGTTATTAGCTCTTGGACCCCGCCTATCAAATAAATGTATTTATCCTCTTTTATATCTACTACATCTATTTCTCTCTAACTAACACACACACAAACACACACACACACACACACATACACACACACACACACACACAAACTGGAGGCCTAGCGTCTAAATGGAGAGAGTTCGATGGTTATAATCCTAATGGTCCCCGATCGAATCCCGGTTGATGCAATAGCAAATCGAAAGATATTCTTTAACCTGATTCGACTGTTCACCTAGCACAAATGTATCCATCAATGTATCCATCTATCTATCTACTTATATCTGTCAATCCATCAATCAATCTTCCCATTAAACCAACCATTTATCATTATATACATCTATCTATCCACGTATCCGTCCATCATCTCATCTTTCTATCCACCCATCTAGTCATCTGTCTTTCCGTCCATCAACTCATCTATGCATCCGTCTATCCGTCAATATATATATTTAGCAATCAATGTATCCATCCATGTATCTACCTATATAAATGTTCCATTAATCTATCCATTTATCATAACCATCTATCAACACCCTCCCCACTCCCTCTCCTATTTTACTACCAAACTCCCTCCTCTCGTTCTGGCACCTTCTCCTTCCCTTTTCCTCTCTCTCATAAACCTGCTCATCCTCCATCCTTCTGCCCTTCCCACTCCCGCCCCTATCCCATCCCGCCCTTCCCATCGTCTTCCCTCTCGCCGCAGATCCATCCCTTCGTTCTCATTACTTCCGCCGCTTCTCACTCTCGCCCTTCCCTCTGTTTTTCCTCCCTCCCGTTGCTAGTTCTTCCCTTCGTTCACTCACCTGCCCTTCTTACCCATCATGTATTCTTCCCTCCCGCCGCCAGCCCTTCCCATCGTCCTCCCTCCTACATCACACTCTCTGCCCCCCTTCCTGCACCTCCTTCACTCCCACTTCATCCCTTTTTCCCCTGTACCACTCCCCCTGTTCCCCCCTCTTCATCCTTCTTTCACCTGCACCTCTCCCCCTGTTCCCCCCTCTTCATCTTTATTTCACCTGCACCACTCCCCCTGTTCCCCCTCCTCATGCCTATTTCACCTGCACCACTCCCCCTGCTCCCCCCTCTTTGGGATGAAGAGCCCTCCTGACTGTCTGGGTTCGAATCCTTCATATGTGTGGAGTTTTCAATTCCATATTGGCTTGGGGACCATTCAATCTTGTTCCCAAGCCATATGTATATATATATATATATATATATATATATATATATATATATATATATATATATATATATATATGTATGTATTTTCTTTAAAAATTTTATATTTATAAATATATATGTATATTTAAATATTGATCTGAGCCTGTATGGATATGGACCCTGTGGGTCCAGGAGGCCATCTGTGTCCCCTCAGATGGTCTCCCTTATCACAGTTTGTGTCTATGGATGTGTGTCAGTGTGTGAGTGTGAGTGTCACTGTGAGTGTACGGGTGAGTGTGGGTGTCCCTGTGAGTGTCCGGATGATTATGTGTCCGGTTACATCTGTGGTTTCGGGAGGCCATCTGTGTCCCCTCAGATGGTCTTCCTTTTCACAGTCTATGGATGTGTGTGTATGAGTGTCCCTGTGAATGTTCGGATAAGGGTGTGTGTGTGTGTGTGAGTGTAGTGTCCGGATTTATGTGAGGTTTGGTTCCAGGAACCATTTGTGTCCCTCCTCCCCCAAATCTCCCCCCTTATTCCCACCGTGGGTTCGAATCCCAGGTGATTAGACCTACCCTAGGTCTATGGATCCAAGGTATCCATCCGTGGGCCCAACGGATTTCACCCCTTCCCCACTTTCCAAGGGCCAGGCCAATTCCAGCTATCCAGGGAACCTGTTGAAAGAGAGGCAGCTACTGGAGGGGACACACAAATATTTGTGCCCTGCAGTTACACACCCGTTCCGACAGACTCGATCGCAATCTATCCAGATGAGAACACGTTCTCTTCCGACTAGACCACGCTGGAGTCGCTGTATGTCTCAAATTTGGTGCCTTTATTTATAGTTAGTATTTTTGGTGTATTAATTGATTTGTTTTAATTTTTAATGACTTAGGTAGATTGATTTAGGGAGTCGGGGGGAGGTGGTAGCGTGTGTAGTAGATTATACGAGATCGCGGTTAGTTAGTATTTATCAGGTTGTGTTCACCTAGTTGTTCTTGCGAGGGGTGAGCTCTGCTCTTTCGGCCCGCCTCTCAACTGTCAATCAATCAATTTTTACTAGCTTATAAAAAAAATATCCACATACACACACCCAGGAAGCAGCCCGTAACAGGTGTCTAATGCCCAAATACCTATGTACTGCTAGGTAAGAGGAGCATCAGAATGAATGAAACTCTGCTGATTTTCGTTTGCGCCATCACCGGGGGATCGAACTTTGACCCTAGGACTACGAGTCGAGAGCGCTGTCCACTCAGCTATAAAGCCCCCTAGTGTGTGTATTGGTGCAAACGATAATTTGGGAGAGGTTAATGGAAAGGAATGATGTTTGGTGGCCTTGAAGGCGCTGGAAGAGGGTTGCCAGTTATGAATTTAAATTATTAATTGATTAAGATAGGATATATATGCAAAAGACGTTGTGAGAGATAGTAAGAAAAGTGTTTCTGACTGAGGTTAGGTACTGTGTGATTGACTTGTATGTTAGGAAAAATAATATTTATCAGAAACATAGATGTTCTTTAGAAATGTTTGTTTGCAAATAGTTGCAAATTATTGGGTAAAAAGCCAATGGTTACCATACCTTGAACAAACACACGTGAGCACAATTAGTCGACGGGGGTCAGAGAGTGAGAGTGAACAGCAAAACAGTAACAAAAAATGTGACAATAATGGGAAACTATGTCATTCAAACGTTTACATGTTAACCATATAAATTACAGTAAACGCGCGCATACGTACGTATGTCAATCAATTTACATAAATAAACATTAACTAATAAGTACCTATAAAATGGACACATACAGATAATTACCGTACACATGTCAGTTTAATTACAGGTACACATAAACACATTTAGCTTCACGTGTCTGTCGGTCATGACAATAGTACACATGGATACGAACACAAAACAGTCCATTATCAACTAGTGTGTGTGTGTGTGTGTGCATTCTCACCTAGTTCATTTTGCAGGGGTTGAGCTCTGGCTCTTTGGTCCCGCCTCTGTGTGCGTGTGTGTGTGTATGTGTGTGTGTGTGTGTAAGTATGTGTGTGTGTGTGTGTGTGTGTTTTATCCTTATATTTACTATATGTATCTGCAGAATCGAGTTATTAGCTCTTGGACCCCGCCTATCAAATAAATGTATTTATCCTCTTTTATATCTACTACATCTATTTCTCTCTAACTAACACACACACAAACACACACACACACACACACATACACACACACACACACACACACACAAACTGGAGGCCTAGCGTCTAAATGGAGAGAGTTCGATGGTTATAATCCTAATGGTCCCCGATCGAATCCCGGTTGATGCAATAGCAAATCGAAAGATATTCTTTAACCTGATTCGACTGTTCACCTAGCACAAATGTATCCATCAATGTATCCATCTATCTATCTACTTATATCTGTCAATCCATCAATCAATCTTCCCATTAAACCAACCATTTATCATTATATACATCTATCTATCCATGTATCCGTCCATCATCTCATCTTTCTATCCACCCATCTAGTCATCTGTCTTTCCGTCCATCAACTCATCTATGCATCCGTCTATCCGTCAATATATATATTTAGCAATCAATGTATCCATCCATGTATCTACCTATATAAATGTTCCATTAATCTATCCATTTATCATAACCATCTATCAACACCCTACCCACTCCCTCTCCTATTTTACTACCAAACTCCCTCCTCTCGTTCTGGCACCTTCTCCTTCCCTTTTCCTCTCTCTCATAAACCTGCTCATCCTCCATCCTTCTGCCCTTCCCACTCCCGCCCCTATCCCATCCCGCCCTTCCCATCGTCTTCCCTCTCGCCGCAGATCCATCCCTTCGTTCTCATTACTTCCGCCGCTTCTCACTCTCGCCCTTCCCTCTGTTTTTCCTCCCTCCCGTTGCTAGTTCTTCCCTTCGTTCACTCACCTGCCCTTCTTACCCATCATGTATTCTTCCCTCCCGCCGCCAGCCCTTCCCATCGTCCTCCCTCCTACATCACACTCTCTGCCCCCCTTCCTGCACCTCCTTCACTCCCACTTCATCCCTTTTTCCCCTGTACCACTCCCCCTGTTCCCCCCTCTTCATCCTTCTTTCACCTGCACCTCTCCCCCTGTTCCCCCCTCTTCATCTTTATTTCACCTGCACCACTCCCCCTGTTCCCCCTCCTCATGCCTGTTTCACCTGCACCACTCCCCCTGCTCCCCCCTCTTTGGGATGAAGAGCCCTCCTGACTGTCTGGGTTCGAATCCTTCATATGTGTGGAGTTTTCAATTCCATATTGGCTTGGGGACCATTCAATCTTGTTCCCAAGCCATATGTATATATATATATATATATATATATATATATATATATATATATATATATATATATATATATATATATATATATATATATATATATATATATATGTATGTATTTTCTTTAAAAATTTTATATTTATAAATATATATGTATATTTAAATATTGATCTGAGCCTGTATGGATATGGACCCTGTGGGTCCAGGAGGCCATCTGTGTCCCCTCAGATGGTCTCCCTTATCACAGTTTGTGTCTATGGATGTGTGTCAGTGTGTGAGTGTGAGTGTCACTGTGAGTGTACGGGTGAGTGTGGGTGTCCCTGTGAGTGTCCGGATGATTATGTGTCCGGTTACATCTGTGGTTTCGGGAGGCCATCTGTGTCCCCTCAGATGGTCTTCCTTTTCACAGTCTATGGATGTGTGTGTATGAGTGTCCCTGTGAATGTTCGGATAAGGGTGTGTGTGTGTGTGTGAGTGTAGTGTCCGGATTTATGTGAGGTTTGGTTCCAGGAACCATTTGTGTCCCTCCTCCCCCAAATCTCCCCCCTTATTCCCACCGTGGGTTCGAATCCCAGGTGATTAGACCTACCCTAGGTCTATGGATCCAAGGTATCCATCCGTGGGCCCAACGGATTTCACCCCTTCCCCACTTTCCAAGGGCCAGGCCAATTCCAGCTATCCAGGGAACCTGTTGAAAGAGAGGCAGCTACTGGAGGGGACACACAAATATTTGTGCCCTGCAGTTACACACCCGTTCCGACAGACTCGATCGCAATCTATCCAGATGAGAACACGTTCTCTTCCGACTAGACCACGCTGGAGTCGCTGTATGTCTCAAATTTGGTGCCTTTATTTATAGTTAGTATTTTTGGTGTATTAATTGATTTGTTTTAATTTTTAATGACTTAGGTAGATTGATTTAGGGAGTCGGGGGGAGGTGGTAGCGTGTGTAGTAGATTATACGAGATCGCGGTTAGTTAGTATTTATCAGGTTGTGTTCACCTAGTTGTTCTTGCGAGGGGTGAGCTCTGCTCTTTCGGCCCGCCTCTCAACTGTCAATCAATCAATTTTTACTAGCTTATAAAAAAAATATCCACATACACACACCCAGGAAGCAGCCCGTAACAGGTGTCTAATGCCCAAATACCTATGTACTGCTAGGTAAGAGGAGCATCAGAATGAATGAAACTCTGCTGATTTTCGTTTGCGCCATCACCGGGGGATCGAACTTTGACCCTAGGACTACGAGTCGAGAGCGCTGTCCACTCAGCTATAAAGCCCCCTAGTGTGTGTATTGGTGCAAACGATAATTTGGGAGAGGTTAATGGAAAGGAATGATGTTTGGTGGCCTTGAAGGCGCTGGAAGAGGGTTGCCAGTTATGAATTTAAATTATTAATTGATTAAGATAGGATATATATGCAAAAGACGTTGTGAGAGATAGTAAGAAAAGTGTTTCTGACTGAGGTTAGGTACTGTGTGATTGACTTGTATGTTAGGAAAAATAATATTTATCAGAAACATAGATGTTCTTTAGAAATGTTTGTTTGCAAATAGTTGCAAATTATTGGGTAAAAAGCCAATGGTTACCATACCTTGAACAAACACACGTGAGCACAATTAGTCGACGGGGGTCAGAGAGTGAGAGTGAACAGCAAAACAGTAACAAAAAATGTGACAATAATGGGAAACTATGTCATTCAAACGTATACATGTTAACCATATAAATTACAGTAAACGCGCGCATACGTACGTCTGTCAATCAATTTACATAAATAAACATTAACTAATAAGTACCTTTAAAATGGACACATACAGATAATTACCGTACACATGTCAGTTTAATTACAGGTACACATAAACACATATAGCTTCACGTGTCTGTCGGTCATGACAATAGTACACATGGATACGAACACAAAACAGTCCATTATCAACTAGTGTGTGTGTGTGTGTGTGCATTCTCACCTAGTTCATTTTGCAGGGGTTGAGCTCTGGCTCTTTGGTCCCGCCTCTGTGTGTGTGTGTGTGTATGTGTGTGTGTGTGTGTAAGTATGTGTGTGTGTGTGTGTGTGTGTGTGTGTGTGTGTGTGTTTTATCCTTATATTTACTATATGTATCTGCAGAATCGAGTTATTAGCTCTTGGACCCCGCCTATCAAATAAATGTATTTATCCTCTTTTATATCTACTACATCTATTTCTCTCTAACTAACACACACACAAACACACACACACACACACACATACACACACACACACACACACAAACTGGAGGCCTAGCGTCTAAATGGAGAGAGTTCGATGGTTATAATCCTAATGGTCCCCGATCGAATCCCGGTTGATGCAATAGCAAATCGAAAGATATTCTTTAACCTGATTCGACTGTTCACCTAGCACAAATGTATCCATCAATGTATCCATCTATCTATCTACTTATATCTGTCAATCCATCAATCAATCTTCCCATTAAACCAACCATTTATCATTATATACATCTATCTATCCACGTATCCGTCCATCATCTCATCTTTCTATCCACCCATCTAGTCATCTGTCTTTCCGTCCATCAACTCATCTATGCATCCGTCTATCCGTCAATATATATATTTAGCAATCAATGTATCCATCCATGTATCTACCTATATAAATGTTCCATTAATCTATCCATTTATCATAACCATCTATCAACACCCTCCCCACTCCCTCTCCTATTTTACTACCAAACTCCCTCCTCTCGTTCTGGCACCTTCTCCTTCCCTTTTCCTCTCTCTCATAAACCTGCTCATCCTCCATCCTTCTGCCCTTCCCACTCCCGCCCCTATCCCATCCCGCCCTTCCCATCGTCTTCCCTCTCGCCGCAGATCCATCCCTTCGTTCTCATTACTTCCGCCGCTTCTCACTCTCGCCCTTCCCTCTGTTTTTCCTCCCTCCCGTTGCTAGTTCTTCCCTTCGTTCACTCACCTGCCCTTCTTACCCATCATGTATTCTTCCCTCCCGCCGCCAGCCCTTCCCATCGTCCTCCCTCCTACATCACACTCTCTGCCCCCCTTCCTGCACCTCCTTCACTCCCACTTCATCCCTTTTTCCCCTGTACCACTCCCCCTGTTCCCCCCTCTTCATCCTTCTTTCACCTGCACCTCTCCCCCTGTTCCCCCCTCTTCATCTTTATTTCACCTGCACCACTCCCCCTGTTCCCCCTCCTCATGCCTATTTCACCTGCACCACTCCCCCTGCTCCCCCCTCTTTGGGATGAAGAGCCCTCCTGACTGTCTGGGTTCGAATCCTTCATATGTGTGGAGTTTTCAATTCCATATTGGCTTGGGGACCATTCAATCTTGTTCCCAAGCCATATGTATATATATATATATATATATATATATATATATATATATATATATATATATATATATATATATATATATATATATATATATATATATATATATATATATATATATATATATATATATATGTATGTATTTTCTTTAAAAATTTTATATTTATAAATATATATGTATATTTAAATATTGATCTGAGCCTGTATGGATATGGACCCTGTGGGTCCAGGAGGCCATCTGTGTCCCCTCAGATGGTCTCCCTTATCACAGTTTGTGTCTATGGATGTGTGTCAGTGTGTGAGTGTGAGTGTCACTGTGAGTGTACGGGTGAGTGTTGGTGTCCCTGTGAGTGTCCGGATGATTATGTGTCCGGTTACATCTGTGGTTTCGGGAGGCCATCTGTGTCCCCTCAGATGGTCTTCCTTTTCACAGTCTATGGATGTGTGTGTATGAGTGTCCCTGTGAATGTTCGGATAAGGGTGTGTGTGTGTGTGTGAGTGTAGTGTCCGGATTTATGTGAGGTTTGGTTCCAGGAACCATTTGTGTCCCTCCTCCCCCAAATCTCCCCCCTTATTCCCACCGTGGGTTCGAATCCCAGGTGATTAGACCTACCCTAGGTCTATGGATCCAAGGTATCCATCCGTGGGCCCAACGGATTTCACCCCTTCCCCACTTTCCAAGGGCCAGGCCAATTCCAGCTATCCAGGGAACCTGTTGAAAGAGAGGCAGCTACTGGAGGGGACACACAAATATTTGTGCCCTGCAGTTACACACCCGTTCCGACAGACTCGATCGCAATCTATCCAGATGAGAACACGTTCTCTTCCGACTAGACCACGCTGGAGTCGCTGTATGTCTCAAATTTGGTGCCTTTATTTATAGTTAGTATTTTTGGTGTATTAATTGATTTGTTTTAATTTTTAATGACTTAGGTAGATTGATTTAGGGAGTCGGGGGGAGGTGGTAGCGTGTGTAGTAGATTATACGAGATCGCGGTTAGTTAGTATTTATCAGGTTGTGTTCACCTAGTTGTTCTTGCGAGGGGTGAGCTCTGCTCTTTCGGCCCGCCTCTCAACTGTCAATCAATCAATTTTTACTAGCTTATAAAAAAAATATCCACATACACACACCCAGGAAGCAGCCCGTAACAGGTGTCTAATGCCCAAATACCTATGTACTGCTAGGTAAGAGGAGCATCAGAATGAATGAAACTCTGCTGATTTTCGTTTGCGCCATCACCGGGGGATCGAACTTTGACCCTAGGACTACGAGTCGAGAGCGCTGTCCACTCAGCTATAAAGCCCCCTAGTGTGTGTATTGGTGCAAACGATAATTTGGGAGAGGTTAATGGAAAGGAATGATGTTTGGTGGCCTTGAAGGCGCTGGAAGAGGGTTGCCAGTTATGAATTTAAATTATTAATTGATTAAGATAGGATATATATGCAAAAGACGTTGTGAGAGATAGTAAGAAAAGTGTTTCTGACTGAGGTTAGGTACTGTGTGATTGACTTGTATGTTAGGAAAAATAATATTTATCAGAAACATAGATGTTCTTTAGAAATGTTTGTTTGCAAATAGTTGCAAATTATTGGGTAAAAAGCCAATGGTTACCATACCTTGAACAAACACACGTGAGCACAATTAGTCGACGGGGGTCAGAGAGTGAGAGTGAACAGCAAAACAGTAACAAAAAATGTGACAATAATGGGAAACTATGTCATTCAAACGTATACATGTTAACCATATAAATTACAGTAAACGCGCGCATACGTACGTCTGTCAATCAATTTACATAAATAAACATTAACTAATAAGTACCTTTAAAATGGACACATACAGATAATTACCGTACACATGTCAGTTTAATTACAGGTACACATAAACACATATAGCTTCACGTGTCTGTCGGTCATGACAATAGTACACATGGATACGAACACAAAACAGTCCATTATCAACTAGTGTGTGTGTGTGTGTGTGCATTCTCACCTAGTTCATTTTGCAGGGGTTGAGCTCTGGCTCTTTGGTCCCGCCTCTGTGTGTGTGTGTGTGTATGTGTGTGTGTAAGTATGTGTGTGTGTGTGTGTGTGTGTGTGTGTGTGTGTGTTTTATCCTTATATTTACTATATGTATCTGCAGAATCGAGTTATTAGCTCTTGGACCCCGCCTATCAAATAAATGTATTTATCCTCTTTTATATCTACTACATCTATTTCTCTCTAACTAACACACACACAAACACACACACACACACACACATACACACACACACACACACACAAACTGGAGGCCTAGCGTCTAAATGGAGAGAGTTCGATGGTTATAATCCTAATGGTCCCCGATCGAATCCCGGTTGATGCAATAGCAAATCGAAAGATATTCTTTAACCTGATTCGACTGTTCACCTAGCACAAATGTATCCATCAATGTATCCATCTATCTATCTACTTATATCTGTCAATCCATCAATCAATCTTCCCATTAAACCAACCATTTATCATTATATACATCTATCTATCCACGTATCCGTCCATCATCTCATCTTTCTATCCACCCATCTAGTCATCTGTCTTTCCGTCCATCAACTCATCTATGCATCCGTCTATCCGTCAATATATATATTTAGCAATCAATGTATCCATCCATGTATCTACCTATATAAATGTTCCATTAATCTATCCATTTATCATAACCATCTATCAACACCCTCCCCACTCCCTCTCCTATTTTACTACCAAACTCCCTCCTCTCGTTCTGGCACCTTCTCCTTCCCTTTTCCTCTCTCTCATAAACCTGCTCATCCTCCATCCTTCTGCCCTTCCCACTCCCGCCCCTATCCCATCCCGCCCTTCCCATCGTCTTCCCTCTCGCCGCAGATCCATCCCTTCGTTCTCATTACTTCCGCCGCTTCTCACTCTCGCCCTTCCCTCTGTTTTTCCTCCCTCCCGTTGCTAGTTCTTCCCTTCGTTCACTCACCTGCCCTTCTTACCCATCATGTATTCTTCCCTCCCGCCGCCAGCCCTTCCCATCGTCCTCCCTCCTACATCACACTCTCTGCCCCCCTTCCTGCACCTCCTTCACTCCCACTTCATCCCTTTTTCCCCTGTACCACTCCCCCTGTTCCCCCCTCTTCATCCTTCTTTCACCTGCACCTCTCCCCCTGTTCCCCCCTCTTCATCTTTATTTCACCTGCACCACTCCCCCTGTTCCCCCTCCTCATGCCTATTTCACCTGCACCACTCCCCCTGCTCCCCCCTCTTTGGGATGAAGAGCCCTCCTGACTGTCTGGGTTCGAATCCTTCATATGTGTGGAGTTTTCAATTCCATATTGGCTTGGGGACCATTCAATCTTGTTCCCAAGCCATATGTATATATATATATATATATATATATATATATATATATATATATATATATATATATATATATATATATATATATATATATATATATATATATATATATATATATATATATATATATATATATATATATATGTATGTATTTTCTTTAAAAATTTTATATTTATAAATATATATGTATATTTAAATATTGATCTGAGCCTGTATGGATATGGACCCTGTGGGTCCAGGAGGCCATCTGTGTCCCCTCAGATGGTCTCCCTTATCACAGTTTGTGTCTATGGATGTGTGTCAGTGTGTGAGTGTGAGTGTCACTGTGAGTGTACGGGTGAGTGTTGGTGTCCCTGTGAGTGTCCGGATGATTATGTGTCCGGTTACATCTGTGGTTTCGGGAGGCCATCTGTGTCCCCTCAGATGGTCTTCCTTTTCACAGTCTATGGATGTGTGTGTATGAGTGTCCCTGTGAATGTTCGGATAAGGGTGTGTGTGTGTGTGTGAGTGTAGTGTCCGGATTTATGTGAGGTTTGGTTCCAGGAACCATTTGTGTCCCTCCTCCCCCAAATCTCCCCCCTTATTCCCACCGTGGGTTCGAATCCCAGGTGATTAGACCTACCCTAGGTCTATGGATCCAAGGTATCCATCCGTGGGCCCAACGGATTTCACCCCTTCCCCACTTTCCAAGGGCCAGGCCAATTCCAGCTATCCAGGGAACCTGTTGAAAGAGAGGCAGCTACTGGAGGGGACACACAAATATTTGTGCCCTGCAGTTACACACCCGTTCCGACAGACTCGATCGCAATCTATCCAGATGAGAACACGTTCTCTTCCGACTAGACCACGCTGGAGTCGCTGTATGTCTCAAATTTGGTGCCTTTATTTATAGTTAGTATTTTTGGTGTATTAATTGATTTGTTTTAATTTTTAATGACTTAGGTAGATTGATTTAGGGAGTCGGGGGGAGGTGGTAGCGTGTGTAGTAGATTATACGAGATCGCGGTTAGTTAGTATTTATCAGGTTGTGTTCACCTAGTTGTTCTTGCGAGGGGTGAGCTCTGCTCTTTCGGCCCGCCTCTCAACTGTCAATCAATCAATTTTTACTAGCTTATAAAAAAAATATCCACATACACACACCCAGGAAGCAGCCCGTAACAGGTGTCTAATGCCCAAATACCTATGTACTGCTAGGTAAGAGGAGCATCAGAATGAATGAAACTCTGCTGATTTTCGTTTGCGCCATCACCGGGGGATCGAACTTTGACCCTAGGACTACGAGTCGAGAGCGCTGTCCACTCAGCTATAAAGCCCCCTAGTGTGTGTATTGGTGCAAACGATAATTTGGGAGAGGTTAATGGAAAGGAATGATGTTTGGTGGCCTTGAAGGCGCTGGAAGAGGGTTGCCAGTTATGAATTTAAATTATTAATTGATTAAGATAGGATATATATGCAAAAGACGTTGTGAGAGATAGTAAGAAAAGTGTTTCTGACTGAGGTTAGGTACTGTGTGATTGACTTGTATGTTAGGAAAAATAATATTTATCAGAAACATAGATGTTCTTTAGAAATGTTTGTTTGCAAATAGTTGCAAATTATTGGGTAAAAAGCCAATGGTTACCATACCTTGAACAAACACACGTGAGCACAATTAGTCGACGGGGGTCAGAGAGTGAGAGTGAACAGCAAAACAGTAACAAAAAATGTGACAATAATGGGAAACTATGTCATTCAAACGTATACATGTTAACCATATAAATTACAGTAAACGCGCGCATACGTACGTATGTCAATCAATTTACATAAATAAACATTAACTAATAAGTACCTATAAAATGGACACATACAGATAATTACCGTACACATGTCAGTTTAATTACAGGTACACATAAACACATATAGCTTCACGTGTCTGTCGGTCATGACAATAGTACACATGGATACGAACACAAAACAGTCCATTATCAACTAGTGTGTGTGTGTGTGTGTGCATTCTCACCTAGTTCATTTTGCAGGGGTTAAGCTCTGGCTCTTTGGTCCCGCCTCTGTGTGTGTGTGAGTGTATGTGTGTGTGTGTGTGTAAGTATGTGTGTGTGTGTGTGTGTGTGTGTGTGTTTTATCCTTATATTTACTATATGTATCTGCAGAATCGAGTTATTAGCTCTTGGACCCCGCCTATCAAATAAATGTATTTATCCTCTTTTATATCTACTACATCTATTTCTCTCTAACTAACACACACACAAACACACACACACACACACACATACACACACACACACACACACACACACACACAAACTGGAGGCCTAGCGTCTAAATGGAGAGAGTTCGATGGTTATAATCCTAATGGTCCCCGATCGAATCCCGGTTGATGCAATAGCAAATCGAAAGATATTCTTTAACCTGATTCGACTGTTCACCTAGCACAAATGTATCCATCAATGTATCCATCTATCTATCTACTTATATCTGTCAATCCATCAATCAATCTTCCCATTAAACCAATCATTTATCATTATATACATCTATCTATCCACGTATCCGTCCATCATCTCATCTTTCTATCCACCCATCTAGTCATCTGTCTTTCCGTCCATCAACTCATCTATGCATCCGTCTATCCGTCAATATATATATTTAGCAATCAATGTATCCATCCATGTATCTACCTATATAAATGTTCCATTAATCTATCCATTTATCATAACCATCTATCAACACCCTCCCCACTCCCTCTCCTATTTTACTTCCAAACTCCCTCCTCTCGTTCTGGCACCTTCTCCTTCCCTTTTCCTCTCTCTCATAAACCTGCTCATCCTCCATCCTTCTGCCCTTCCCACTCCCGCCCCTATCCCATCCCGCCCTTCCCATCGTCTTCCCTCTCGCCGCAGATCCATCCCTTCGTTCTCATTACTTCCGCCGCTTCTCACTCTCGCCCTTCCCTCTGTTTTTCCTCCCTCCCGTTGCTAGTTCTTCCCTTCGTTCACTCACCTTCCCTTCTTACCCATCATGTATTCTTCCCTCCCGCCGCCAGCCCTTCCCATCGTCCTCCCTCCTACATCACACTCTCTGCCCCCCTTCCTGCACCTCCTTCACTCCCACTTCATCCCTTTTTCCCCTGTACCACTCCCCCTGTTCCCCCCTCTTCATCCTTCTTTCACCTGCACCTCTCCCCCTGTTCCCCCCTCTTCATCTTTATTTCACCTGCACCACTCCCTCTGTTCCCCCTCTTCATCCCTGTTTCACCTGCACCACTCCCCCTGTTCCCCCTCCTCATGCCTGTTTCACCTGCACCACTCCCCCTGCTCCCCCCTCTTTGGGATGAAGAGCCCTCCTGACTGTCTGGGTTCGAATCCTTCATATGTGTGGAGTTTTCAATTCCATATTGGCTTGGGGACCATTCAATCTTGTTCCCAAGCCATATGTATATATATATATATATATATATATATATATATATATATATATATATATATATATATATATATATATATATATATATATATATATGTATGTATTTTCTTTAAAAATTTTATATTTATAAATATATATGTATATTTAAATATTGATCTGAGCCTGTATGGATATGGACCCTGTGGGTCCAGGAGGCCATCTGTGTCCCCTCAGATGGTCTCCCTTATCACAGTTTGTGTCTATGGATGTGTGTCAGTGTGTGAGTGTGAGTGTCACTGTGAGTGTACGGGTGAGTGTGGGTGTCCCTGTGAGTGTCCGGATGATTATGTGTCCGGTTACATCTGTGGTTTCGGGAGGCCATCTGTGTCCCCTCAGATGGTCTTCCTTTTCACATTCTATGGATGTGTGTGTATGAGTGTCCCTGTGAATGTTCGGATAAGGGTGTGTGTGTGTGTGTGAGTGTAGTGTCCGGATTTATGTGAGGTTTGGTTCCAGGAACCATTTGTGTCCCTCCTCCCCCAAATCTCCCCCCTTATTCCCACCGTGGGTTCGAATCCCAGGTGATTAGACCTACCCTAGGTCTATGGATCCAAGGTATCCATCCGTGGGCCCAACGGATTTCACCCCTTCCCCACTTTCCAAGGGCCAGGCCAATTCCAGCTATCCAGGGAACCTGTTGAAACAGAGGCAGCTACAGGAGGGGACACACAAATATTTGTGCCCTGCAGTTACACACCCGTTCCGACAGACTCGATCGCAATCTATCCAGATGAGAACACGTTCTCTTCCGACTAGACCACGCTGGAGTCGCTGTATGTCTCAAATTTGGTGCCTTTATTTATAGTTAGTATTTTTGGTGTATTAATTGATTTGTTTTAATTTTTAATGACTTAGGTAGATTGATTTAGGGAGTCGGGGGGAGGTGGTAGCGTGTGTAGTAGATTATACGAGATCGCGGTTAGTTAGTATTTATCAGGTTGTGTTCACCTAGTTGTTCTTGCGAGGGGTGAGCTCTGCTCTTTCGGCCCGCCTCTCAACTGTCAATCAATCAATTTTTACTAGCTTATAAAAAAAATATCCACATACACACACCCAGGAAGCAGCCCGTAACAGGTGTCTAATGCCCAAATACCTATGTACTGCTAGGTAAGAGGAGCATCAGAATGAATGAAACTCTGCTGATTTTCGTTTGCGCCATCACCGGGGGATCGAGCTTTGACCCTAGGACTACGAGTCGAGAGCGCTGTCCACTCAGCTATAAAGCCCCCTAGTGTGTGTATTGGTGCAAACGATAATTTGGGAGAGGTTAATGGAAAGGAATGATGTTTGGTGGCCTTGAAGGCGCTGGAAGAGGGTTGCCAGTTATGAATTTAAATTATTAATTGATTAAGATAGGATATATATGCAAAAGACGTTGTGAGAGATAGTAAGAAAAGTGTTTCTGACTGAGGTTAGGTACTGTGTGATTGACTTGTATGTTAGGAAAAATAATATTTATCAGAAACATAGATGTTCTTTAGAAATGTTTGTTTGCAAATAGTTGCAAATTATTGGGTAAAAAGCCAATGGTTACCATACCTTGAACAAACACACGTGAGCACAATTAGTCGACGGGGGTCAGAGAGTGAGAGTGAACAGCAAAACAGTAACAAAAAATGTGACAATAATGGGAAACTATGTCATTCAAACGTATACATGTTAACCATATAAATTACAGTAAACGCGTGCATACGTACGTATGTCAATCAATTTACATAAATAAACATTAACTAATAAGTACCTATAAAATGGACACATACAGATAATTACCGTACACATGTCAGTTTAATTACAGGTACACATAAACACATATAGCTTCACGTGTCTGTCGGTCATGACAATAGTACACATGGATACGAACACAAAACAGTCCATTATCAACTAGTGTGTGTGTGTGTGTGTGCATTCTCACCTAGTTCATTTTGCAGGGGTTGAGCTCTGGCTCTTTGGTCCCGCCTCTGTGTGTGTGTGTGTGTATGTGTGTGTGTGTGTGTAAGTATGTGTGTGTGTGTGTGTGTGTGTGTTTTATCCTTATATTTACTATATGTATCTGCAGAATCGAGTTATTAGCTCTTGGACCCCGCCTATCAAATAAATGTATTTATCCTCTTTTATATCTACTATATCTATTTCTCTCTAACTAACACACACACAAACACACACACACACACACACACATACACACACACACACACACACACACACACAAACTGGAGGCCTAGCGTCTAAATGGAGAGAGTTCGATGGTTATAATCCTAATGGTCCCCGATCGAATCCCGGTTGATGCAATAGCAAATCGAAAGATATTCTTTAACCTGATTCGACTGTTCACCTAGCACAAATGTATCCATCAATGTATCCATCTATCTATCTACTTATATCTGTCAATCCATCAATCAATCTTCCCATTAAACCAACCATTTATCATTATATACATCTATCTATCCACGTATCCGTCCATCATCTCATCTTTCTATCCACCCATCTAGTCATCTGTCTTTCCGTCCATCAACTCATCTATGCATCCGTCTATCCGTCAATATATATATTTAGCAATCAATGTATCCATCCATGTATCTACCTATATAAATGTTCCATTAATCTATCCATTTATCATAACCATCTATCAACACCCTCCCCACTCCCTCTCCTATTTTACTACCAAACTCCCTCCTCTCGTTCTGGCACCTTCTCCTTCCCTTTTCCTCTCTCTCATAAACCTGCTCATCCTCCATCCTTCTGCCCTTCCCACTCCCGCCCCTATCCCATCCCGCCCTTCCCATCGTCTTCCCTCTCGCCGCAGATCCATCCCTTCGTTCTCATTACTTCCGCCGCTTCTCACTCTCGCCCTTCCCTCTGTTTTTCCTCCCTCCCGTTGCTAGTTCTTCCCTTCGTTCACTCACCTTCCCTTCTTACCCATCATGTATTCTTCCCTCCCGCCGCCAGCCCTTCCCATCGTCCTCCCTCCTACATCACACTCTCTGCCCCCCTTCCTGCACCTCCTTCACTCCCACTTCATCCCTTTTTCCCCTGTACCACTCCCCCTGTTCCCCCCTCTTCATCCTTCTTTCACCTGCACCTCTCCCCCTGTTCCCCCCTCTTCATCTTTATTTCACCTGCACCACTCCCTCTGTTCCCCCTCTTCATCCCTGTTTCACCTGCACCACTCCCCCTGTTCCCCCTCCTCATGCCTGTTTCACCTGCACCACTCCCCCTGCTCCCCCCTCTTTGGGATGAAGAGCCCTCCTGACTGTCTGGGTTCGAATCCTTCATATGTGTGGAGTTTTCAATTCCATATTGGCTTGGGGACCATTCAATCTTGTTCCCAAGCCATATGTATATATATATATATATATATATATATATATATATATATATATATATATATATATATATATATATATATATATATATATATTTATATATATATATATATATATATGACCGCATATTCTGTATTTATTATTTTCTGGTTTAGGGCTTCTATCCCTCTAACTATTTTCTTAGCATCAGGGCTTAATTTCAATAGGAGTTCTCCAAAACTCATTTTCATACTTTTAAGGTGAAGAAAAGAAGTGATTTACTATAGAGTGTATTACACTTATTTGTATAATTTGCACGACGTTTCGAACCTCCATGGTTCATTCTCAAGTGAACAGATCTTACAATACTAGTTGATTTTATACCCGCATTAGGTCAGGTGATAATACAATGAAGGTGAAAAACATAGGGGGATACATAAGGGATAAACATAGGGGCTGCAGAAGGCTTATTGGCCCATACGAGGCATCTCCTATCTAAACACAAAGATTAATCCAGTGTAATTGGCCTGTTATGTTGGACATTGTCTTCTGTGTTGGCATCGATATGTTCTTGTCTTGTCCTTACTCTCATGGTGGGTAGAGTAAAAAGTTCCGTGATTTGGGTGTTCATGGTAGGTCGCTCTATTCTTATGTGAATTGCCTCAAGAATTTGTAATCTTCTTGAATCTTGGGTTTTGTCTATTATGCAAGTATTCTTGTTCAACATTTCTCTTGTTAGAGTAATGTCATGGGCTTGTCTCATGTGATTCCTAGGGGCACCAGATTGAAGATGGCATGTCAAACGCCTCGTCAGCTTGGTCGACGTCATACCTACGTACTTACATTGAAGGTTACATCCTTCGTGGGGGCAAGTGTACATGTATACAACGCTTGACTGCTGTAGAGGGTTCTCCGTCGGCTTCGGGCTGTTTTTGATAAGGAGTTCGGAAGTCTTCTTGGTTTTGTAGAATATTATCAGGTTTATGTTTTGGTTAGGAGTAATGCTTTTTACTCCTTTACGGATTATTTCTTTCATTATTCTTTCCTCTTTTATATGTTCACTGTGCATGGTTGATTTGTAATATAATTTTATTGGGGGTGTTGTGGTTTCTGTTCTAGGTTCTGAATTATACCAACGGTCCAAGTGTCTTCTTATAGCAGCGTTTATTTCCGCGTTGCTATATCCGTTGTTCACCAATACCTGAGTTACTCTTTCAAACTCTCTACTCACGTTGCTCCATTCAGAGCAGTGGGTAAGCGCTCGACGAATATAAGCATTGAGAACACTGGCTTTGTATCTTTGGGGGCACTCACTTCTACCGTTAAGGCATAATCCTATGTTGGTGGGCTTGGTATATACGTTGGTGCTTAAAGAGGTTCCTGTTTTTGTTATTAGTACATCCAAGAATGGCAGACTGTTATTTTCACTATTTTCATGTGTAAATCGGAGTACTGACTCTCTCTCTAGGTGTCTTTTTAGGTCAATTAGTTCATCTGAGTCTTTTACTATTACGAATATGTCATCTACATAACGGCAGTATACAGTTGGTTTTTGTCTGCTACTGAAGACCCTATCTTCGATGGTTCCCATATAAAAATTAGCAAATAAAACTCCTAAGGGGGAGCCCATTGCTACTCCGTCTATTTGTAAATACATGTCTCCTTGTGGACTGATGAAAGGGGCTTCCTTTGTACATGCTTCGAGAAGACTTTTCAAGTGTGGCTCAGGTATGTCTAATTTGGGGGTGCTCTCGTCTCTGTATACTCTGTCCAGTATCATTCCTATGGTTGTGTCGACTGGGACGTTGGTAAAAAGGGATTCAACGTCCAGGGAAGCGATGATTCCATCGGGCTGGGTAGATTTGATCAATTCTAGGAAATCTGCTGATGATTGTAGACTAAACTTACTTGGAGTGTATGGAGTTAGGAGTTCATTGAGTTTCTTTGCCAGGTGATAAGTTGGGGTTGGTATTTGGCTGATTATAGGGCGTAGTGGGTTACCTGGTTTATGCGTCTTAACATTGCCGTAGGCATATCCTAAGCCATAGTCGCCTTGAAGTTTATTGAAATGCACACTACCTTTCTTTGCGTTGATTGCTGTAATTGTTTTGTTTACTTTCCGCTTAAGGTCTTCTACGGGGTTCCTCGTGATTCGTTGAAATTTGGAGTCGTCCAAACCAACTGTATACTGCCGTTATGTAGATGACATATTCGTAATAGTAAAAGACTCAGATGAACTAATTGACCTAAAAAGACACCTAGAGAGAGAGTCAGTACTCCGATTTACACATGAAAATAGTGAAAATAACAGTCTGCCATTCTTGGATGTACTAATAACAAAAACAGGAACCTCTTTAAGCACCAACGTATATACCAAGCCCACCAACATAGGATTATGCCTTAACGGTAGAAGTGAGTGCCCCCAAAGATACAAAGCCAGTGTTCTCAATGCTTATATTCGTCGAGCGTTTACCCACTGCTCTGAATGGAGCAACGTGAGTAGAGAGTTTGAAAGAGTAACTCAGGTATTGGTGAACAACGGATATAGCAACGCGGAAATAAACGCTGCTATAAGAAGACACTTGGACCGTTGGTATAATTCAGAACCTAGAACAGAAACCACAACACCCCCAATAAAATTATATTACAAATCAACCATGCACAGTGAACATATAAAAGAGGAAAGAATAATGAAAGAAATAATCCGTAAAGGAGTAAAAAGCATTACTCCTAACCAAAACATAAACCTGATAATATTCTACAAAACCAAGAAGACTTCCGAACTCCTTATCAAAAACAGCCCGAAGCCGACGGAGAACCCTCTACAGCAGTCAAGCGTTGTATACATGTACACTTGCCCCCACGAAGGATGTAACCTTCAATGTAAGTACATAGGTATGACGTCGACCAAGCTGACGAGGCGTTTGACATGCCATCTTCAATCTGGTGCCCCTAGGAATCACATGAGACAAGCCCATGACATTACTCTAACAAGAGAAATGTTGAACAAGAATACTTGCATAATAGACAAAACCCAAGATTCAAGAAGATTACAAATTCTTGAGGCAATTCACATAAGAATAGAGCGACCTACCATGAACACCCAAATCACGGAACTTTTTACTCTACCCACCATGAGAGTAAGGACAAGACAAGAACATATCGATGCCAACACAGAAGACAATGTCCAACATAACAGGCCAATTACACTGGATTAATCTTTGTGTTTAGATAGGAGATGCCTCGTATGGGCCAATAAGCCTTCTGCAGCCCCAATGTTTATCCCTTATGTATCCCCCTATGTTTTTCACCTTCATTGTATTATCACCTGACCTAATGCGGGTATAAAATCAACTAGTATTGTAAGATCTGTTCACTTGAGAATGAACCATGGAGGTTCGAAACGTCGTGCAAATTATACAAATAAGTGTAATACACTCTATAGTAAATCACTTCTTTTCTTCACCTTAAAAGTATGAAAATGAGTTTTGGAGAACTCCTATTCCAATTAAGCCCTGATGCTAAGAAAATAGTTAGAGGGATAGAAGCCCTAAACCAGAAAATAATAAATGCAGAATATGCGGTCATATTCAATGAAACATGTTTGAAAGAAAACCTGCTGCCAGTATACACCAATATATATATATATATATATATATATATATATATATATATATATATATATATATATATATATATATATATATATATATATATATATATATATATATATATATATATATGTATGTATTTTCTTTAAAAATTTTATATTTATAAATATATATGTATATTTAAATATTGATCTGAGCCTGTATGGATATGGACCCTGTGGGTCCAGGAGGCCATCTGTGTCCCCTTAGATGGTCTCCCTTATCACAGTTTGTGTCTATGGATGTGTGTCAGTGTGTGAGTGTGAGTGTCACTGTGAGTGTACGGGTGAGTGTGGGTGTCCCTGTGAGTGTCCGGATGATTATGTGTCCGGTTACATCTGTGGTTTCGGGAGGCCATCTGTGTCCCCTCAGATGGTCTTCCTATTCACAGTCTATGGATGTGTGTGTTTGAGTGTCCCTGTGAATGTTCGGATAAGGGTGTGTGTGTGTGTGTGAGTGTAGTGTCCGGATTTATGTGAGGTTTGGTTCCAGGAACCATTTGTGTCCCTCCTCCCCCAAATCTCCCCCCTTATTCCCACCGTGGGTTCGAATCCCAGGTGATTAGACCTACCCTAGGTCTATGGATCCAAGGTATCCATCCGTGGGCCCAACGGATTTCACCCCTTCCCCACTTTCCAAGGGCCAGGCCAATTCCAGCTATCCAGGGAACCTGTTGAAACAGAGGCAGCTACAGGAGGGGACACACAAATATTTGTGCCCTGCAGTTACACACCCGTTCCGACAGACTCGATCGCAATCTATCCAGATGAGAACACGTTCTCTTCCGACTAGACCACGCTGGAGTCGCTGTATGTCTCAAATTTGGTGCCTTTATTTATAGTTAGTATTTTTGGTGTATTAATTGATTTGTTTTAATTTTTAATGACTTAGGTAGATTGATTTAGGGAGTCGGGGGGAGGTGGTAGCGTGTGTAGTAGATTATACGAGATCGCGGTTAGTTAGTATTTATCAGGTTGTGTTCACCTAGTTGTTCTTGCGAGGGGTGAGCTCTGCTCTTTCGGCCCGCCTCTCAACTGTCAATCAATCAATTTTTACTAGCTTATAAAAAAAATATCCACATACACACACCCAGGAAGCAGCCCGTAACAGGTGTCTAATGCCCAAATACCTATGTACTGCTAGGTAAGAGGAGCATCAGAATGAATGAAACTCTGCTGATTTTCGTTTGCGCCATCACCGGGGGATCGAGCTTTGACCCTAGGACTACGAGTCGAGAGCGCTGTCCACTCAGCTATAAAG
Source organism: Procambarus clarkii (assembly GCF_040958095.1). Classification (NCBI taxonomy): domain Eukaryota; kingdom Metazoa; phylum Arthropoda; class Malacostraca; order Decapoda; family Cambaridae; genus Procambarus; species Procambarus clarkii. The sequence continues at coordinate 304,223 of NW_027189283.1, read as the reverse complement.
CCCCCTAGTGTGTGTATTGGTGCAAACGATAATTTGGGAGAGGTTAATGGAAAGGAATGATGTTTGGTGGCCTTGAAGGCGCTGGAAGAGGGTTGCCAGTTATGAATTTAAATTATTAATTGATTAAGATAGGATATATATGCAAAAGACGTTGTGAGAGATAGTAAGAAAAGTGTTTCTGACTGAGGTTAGGTACTGTGTGATTGACTTGTATGTTAGGAAAAATAATATTTATCAGAAACATAGATGTTCTTTAGAAATGTTTGTTTGCAAATAGTTGCAAATTATTGGGTAAAAAGCCAATGGTTACCATACCTTGAACAAACACACGTGAGCACAATTAGTCGACGGGGGTCAGAGAGTGAGAGTGAACAGCAAAACAGTAACAAAAAATGTGACAATAATGGGAAACTATGTCATTCAAACGTATACATGTTAACCATATAAATTACAGTAAACGCGTGCATACGTACGTATGTCAATCAATTTACATAAATAAACATTAACTAATAAGTACCTATAAAATGGACACATACAGATAATTACCGTACACATGTCAGTTTAATTACAGGTACACATAAACACATATAGCTTCACGTGTCTGTCGGTCATGACAATAGTACACATGGATACGAACACAAAACAGTCCATTATCAACTAGTGTGTGTGTGTGTGTGTGCATTCTCACCTAGTTCATTTTGCAGGGGTTGAGCTCTGGCTCTTTGGTCCCGCCTCTGTGTGTGTGTGTGTGTATGTGTGTGTGTGTGTGTAAGTATGTGTGTGTGTGTGTGTGTGTGTGTGTGTGTGTGTGTGTGTGTGTGTTTTATCCTTATATTTACTATATGTATCTGCAGAATCGAGTTATTAGCTCTTGGACCCCGCCTATCAAATAAATGTATTTATCCTCTTTTATATCTACTACATCTATTTCTCTCTAACTAACACACACAAACACACACACACACACACACATACACACACACACACACACACACACAAACTGGAGGCCTAGCGTCTAAATGGAGAGAGTTCGATGGTTATAATCCTAATGGTCCCCGATCGAATCCCGGTTGATGCAATAGCAAATCGAAAGATATTCTTTAACCTGATTCGACTGTTCACCTAGCACAAATGTATCCATCAATGTATCCATCTATCTATCTACTTATATCTGTCAATCCATCAATCAATCTTCCCATTAAACCAACCATTTATCATTATATACATCTATCTATCCATGTATCCGTCCATCATCTCATCTTTCTATCCACCCATCTAGTCATCTGTCTTTCCGTCCATCAACTCATCTATGCATCCGTCTATCCGTCAATATATATATTTAGCAATCAATGTATCCATCCATGTATCTACCTATATAAATGTTCCATTAATCTATCCATTTATCATAACCATCTATCAACACCCTCCCCACTCCCTCTCCTATTTTACTACCAAACTCCCTCCTCTCGTTCTGGCACCTTCTCCTTCCCTTTTCCTCTCTCTCATAAACCTGCTCATCCTCCATCCTTCTGCCCTTCCCACTCCCGCCCCTATCCCATCCCGCCCTTCCCATCGTCTTCCCTCTCGCCGCAGATCCATCCCTTCGTTCTCATTACTTCCGCCGCTTCTCACTCTCGCCCTTCCCTCTGTTTTTCCTCCCTCCCGTTGCTAGTTCTTCCCTTCGTTCACTCACCTTCCCTTCTTACCCATCATGTATTCTTCCCTCCCGCCGCCAGCCCTTCCCATCGTCCTCCCTCCTACATCACACTCTCTGCCCCCCTTCCTGCACCTCCTTCACTCCCACTTCATCCCTTTTTCCCCTGTACCACTCCCCCTGTTCCCCCCTCTTCATCCTTCTTTCACCTGCACCTCTCCCCCTGTTCCCCCCTCTTCATCTTTATTTCACCTGCACCACTCCCTCTGTTCCCCCTCTTCATCCCTGTTTCACCTGCACCACTCCCCCTGTTCCCCCTCCTCATGCCTGTTTCACCTGCACCACTCCCCCTGCTCCCCCCTCTTTGGGATGAAGAGCCCTCCTGACTGTCTGGGTTCGAATCCTTCATATGTGTGGAGTTTTCAATTCCATATTGGCTTGGGGACCATTCAATCTTGTTCCCAAGCCATATGTATATATATATATATATATATATATATATATATATATATATATATATATATATATATATATATATATATATATATATATATATATGTATGTATTTTCTTTAAAAATTTTATATTTATAAATATATATGTATATTTAAATATTGATCTGAGCCTGTATGGATATGGACCCTGTGGGTCCAGGAGGCCATCTGTGTCCCCTCAGATGGTCTCCCTTATCACAGTTTGTGTCTATGGATGTGTGTCAGTGTGTGAGTGTGAGTGTCACTGTGAGTGTACGGGTGAGTGTGGGTGTCCCTGTGAGTGTCCGGATGATTATGTGTCCGGTTACATCTGTGGTTTCGGGAGGCCATCTGTGTCCCCTCAGATGGTCTTCCTTTTCACAGTCTATGGATGTGTGTGTATGAGTGTCCCTGTGAATGTTCGGATAAGGGTGTGTGTGTGTGTGTGAGTGTAGTGTCCGGATTTATGTGAGGTTTGGTTCCAGGAACCATTTGTGTCCCTCCTCCCCCAAATCTCCCCCCTTATTCCCACCGTGGGTTCGAATCCCAGGTGATTAGACCTACCCTAGGTCTATGGATCCAAGGTATCCATCCGTGGGCCCAACGGATTTCACCCCTTCCCCACTTTCCAAGGGCCAGGCCAATTCCAGCTATCCAGGGAACCTGTTGAAACAGAGGCAGCTACAGGAGGGGACACACAAATATTTGTGCCCTGCAGTTACACACCCGTTCCGACAGACTCGATCGCAATCTATCCAGATGAGAACACGTTCTCTTCCGACTAGACCACGCTGGAGTCGCTGTATGTCTCAAATTTGGTGCCTTTATTTATAGTTAGTATTTTTGGTGTATTAATTGATTTGTTTTAATTTTTAATGACTTAGGTAGATTGATTTAGGGAGTCGGGGGGAGGTGGTAGCGTGTGTAGTAGATTATACGAGATCGCGGTTAGTTAGTATTTATCAGGTTGTGTTCACCTAGTTGTTCTTGCGAGGGGTGAGCTCTGCTCTTTCGGCCCGCCTCTCAACTGTCAATCAATCAATTTTTACTAGCTTATAAAAAAAATATCCACATACACACACCCAGGAAGCAGCCCGTAACAGGTGTCTAATGCCCAAATACCTATGTACTGCTAGGTAAGAGGAGCATCAGAATGAATGAAACTCTGCTGATTTTCGTTTGCGCCATCACCGGGGGATCGAACTTTGACCCTAGGACTACGAGTCGAGAGCGCTGTCCACTCAGCTATAAAGCCCCCTAGTGTGTGTATTGGTGCAAACGATAATTTGGGAGAGGTTAATGGAAAGGAATGATGTTTGGTGGCCTTGAAGGCGCTGGAAGAGGGTTGCCAGTTATGAATTTAAATTATTAATTGATTAAGATAGGATATATATGCAAAAGACGTTGTGAGAGATAGTAAGAAAAGTGTTTCTGACTGAGGTTAGGTACTGTGTGATTGACTTGTATGTTAGGAAAAATAATATTTATCAGAAACATAGATGTTCTTTAGAAATGTTTGTTTGCAAATAGTTGCAAATTATTGGGTAAAAAGCCAATGGTTACCATACCTTGAACAAACACACGTGAGCACAATTAGTCGACGGGGGTCAGAGAGTGAGAGTGAACAGCAAAACAGTAACAAAAAATGTGACAATAATGGGAAACTATGTCATTCAAACGTATACATGTTAACCATATAAATTACAGTAAACGCGCGCATACGTACGTATGTCAATCAATTTACATAAATAAACATTAACTAATAAGTACCTATAAAATGGACACATACAGATAATTACCGTACACATGTCAGTTTAATTACAGGTACACATAAACACATATAGCTTCACGTGTCTGTCGGTCATGACAATAGTACACATGGATACGAACACAAAACAGTCCATTATCAACTAGTGTGTGTGTGTGTGTGTGCATTCTCACCTAGTTCATTTTGCAGGGGTTGAGCTCTGGCTCTTTGGTCCCGCCTCTGTGTGTGTGTGTGTGTATGTGTGTGTGTGTGTGTAAGTATGTGTGTGTGTGTGTGTGTGTGTGTGTGTGTGTGTGTGTTTTATCCTTATATTTACTATATGTATCTGCAGAATCGAGTTATTAGCTCTTGGACCCCGCCTATCAAATAAATGTATTTATCCTCTTTTATATCTACTACATCTATTTCTCTCTAACTAACACACACAAACACACACACACACACACACATACACACACACACACACACACACACAAACTGGAGGCCTAGCGTCTAAATGGAGAGAGTTCGATGGTTATAATCCTAATGGTCCCCGATCGAATCCCGGTTGATGCAATAGCAAATCGAAAGATATTCTTTAACCTGATTCGACTGTTCACCTAGCACAAATGTATCCATCAATGTATCCATCTATCTATCTACTTATATCTGTCAATCCATCAATCAATCTTCCCATTAAACCAACCATTTATCATTATATACATCTATCTATCCATGTATCCGTCCATCATCTCATCTTTCTATCCACCCATCTAGTCATCTGTCTTTCCGTCCATCAACTCATCTATGCATCCGTCTATCCGTCAATATATATATTTAGCAATCAATGTATCCATCCATGTATCTACCTATATAAATGTTCCATTAATCTATCCATTTATCATAACCATCTATCAACACCCTCCCCACTCCCTCTCCTATTTTACTACCAAACTCCCTCCTCTCGTTCTGGCACCTTCTCCTTCCCTTTTCCTCTCTCTCATAAACCTGCTCATCCTCCATCCTTCTGCCCTTCCCACTCCCGCCCCTATCCCATCCCGCCCTTCCCATCGTCTTCCCTCTCGCCGCAGATCCATCCCTTCGTTCTCATTACTTCCGCCGCTTCTCACTCTCGCCCTTCCCTCTGTTTTTCCTCCCTCCCGTTGCTAGTTCTTCCCTTCGTTCACTCACCTTCCCTTCTTACCCATCATGTATTCTTCCCTCCCGCCGCCAGCCCTTCCCATCGTCCTCCCTCCTACATCACACTCTCTGCCTCCCTTCCTGCACCTCCTTCACTCCCACTTCATCCCTTTTTCCCCTGTACCACTCCCCCTGTTCCCCCCTCTTCATCCTTCTTTCACCTGCACCTCTCCCCCTGTTCCCCCCTCTTCATCTTTATTTCACCTGCACCACTCCCCCTGTTCCCCCTCTTCATCCCTGTTTCACCTGCACCACTCCCCCTGTTCCCCCTCCTCATGCCTGTTTCACCTGCACCACTCCCCCTGCTCCCCCCTCTTTGGGATGAAGAGCCCTCCTGACTGTCTGGGTTCGAATCCTTCATATGTGTGGAGTTTTCAATTCCATATTGGCTTGGGGACCATTCAATCTTGTTCCCAAGCCATATGTATATATGTATATATATATATATATATATATATATATATATATATATATATATATATATATATATATATATATATATATATATATAATAATGAAAATTAATATAAAGAGTACCACCTCTGGCTGGAAGAAGGGGGACCCATAGCCTCGGAGGAAACCACACATAACGCATTGGAGGGAATGTGTATTCCCTCCAATACAGTTTCTGTGTGCTTTTCTCCTACCACCCCCTTCCCTTTTTTTTTTTTTCCTTTATTGTGTATTTAAAGGTTACAAAACATACAAGACAAATGCCTAAAGGTTATGGATCTCTTGAAGCTCCTCCGCTTCTGGACAGGAACCGAGGACGCAGCAAGCATTTCCCCTCTGGATCGCCACACTGAGACGCTGAAATAAAAAACTGGAAGCCCTTGGGTCTCTGGTGACGTCAATATATATATATATATATATATATATATATATATATATATATATATATATATATATATATATATATATATATATATGTATGTATTTTCTTTAAAAATTTTATATTTATAAATATATATGTATATTTAAATATTGATCTGAGCCTGTATGGATATGGACCCTGTGGGTCCAGGAGGCCATCTGTGTCCCCTCAGATGGTCTCCCTTATCACAGTTTGTGTCTATGGATGTGTGTCAGTGTGTGAGTGTGAGTGTCACTGTGAGTGTACGGGTGAGTGTGGGTGTCCCTGTGAGTGTCCGGATGATTATGTGTCCGGTTACATCTGTGGTTTCGGGAGGCCATCTGTGTCCCCTCAGATGGTCTTCCTTTTCACAGTCTATGGATGTGTGTGTATGAGTGTCCCTGTGAATGTTCGGATAAGGGTGTGTGTGTGTGTGTGAGTGTAGTGTCCGGATTTATGTGAGGTTTGGTTCCAGGAACCATTTGTGTCCCTCCTCCCCCAAATCTCCCCCCTTATTCCCACCGTGGGTTCGAATCCCAGGTGATTAGACCTACCCTAGGTCTATGGATCCAAGGTATCCATCCGTGGGCCCAACGGATTTCACCCCTTCCCCACTTTCCAAGGGCCAGGCCAATTCCAGCTATCCAGGGAACCTGTTGAAACAGAGGCAGCTACAGGAGGGGACACACAAATATTTGTGCCCTGCAGTTACACACCCGTTCCGACAGACTCGATCGCAATCTATCCAGATGAGAACACGTTCTCTTCCGACTAGACCACGCTGGAGTCGCTGTATGTCTCAAATTTGGTGCCTTTATTTATAGTTAGTATTTTTGGTGTATTAATTGATTTGTTTTAATTTTTAATGACTTAGGTAGATTGATTTAGGGAGTCGGGGGGAGGTGGTAGCGTGTGTAGTAGATTATACGAGATCGCGGTTAGTTAGTATTTATCAGGTTGTGTTCACCTAGTTGTTCTTGCGAGGGGTGAGCTCTGCTCTTTCGGCCCGCCTCTCAACTGTCAATCAATCAATTTTTACTAGCTTATAAAAAAAATATCCACATACACACACCCAGGAAGCAGCCCGTAACAGGTGTCTAATGCCCAAATACCTATGTACTGCTAGGTAAGAGGAGCATCAGAATGAATGAAACTCTGCTGATTTTCGTTTGCGCCATCACCGGGGGATCGAACTTTGACCCTAGGACTACGAGTCGAGAGCGCTGTCCACTCAGCTATAAAGCCCCCTAGTGTGTGTATTGGTGCAAACGATAATTTGGGAGAGGTTAATGGAAAGGAATGATGTTTGGTGGCCTTGAAGGCGCTGGAAGAGGGTTGCCAGTTATGAATTTAAATTATTAATTGATTAAGATAGGATATATATGCAAAAGACGTTGTGAGAGATAGTAAGAAAAGTGTTTCTGACTGAGGTTAGGTACTGTGTGATTGACTTGTATGTTAGGAAAAATAATATTTATCAGAAACATAGATGTTCTTTAGAAATGTTTGTTTGCAAATAGTTGCAAATTATTGGGTAAAAAGCCAATGGTTACCATACCTTGAACAAACACACGTGAGCACAATTAGTCGACGGGGGTCAGAGAGTGAGAGTGAACAGCAAAACAGTAACAAAAAATGTGACAATAATGGGAAACTATGTCATTCAAACGTATACATGTTAACCATATAAATTACAGTAAACGCGCGCATACGTACGTATGTCAATCAATTTACATAAATAAACATTAACTAATAAGTACCTATAAAATGGACACATACAGATAATTACCGTACACATGTCAGTTTAATTACAGGTACACATAAACACATATAGCTTCACGTGTCTGTCGGTCATGACAATAGTACACATGGATACGAACACAAAACAGTCCATTATCAACTAGTGTGTGTGTGTGTGTGCATTCTCACCTAGTTCATTTTGCAGGGGTTGAGCTCTGGCTCTTTGGTCCCGCCTCTGTGTGTGTGTGTGTGTATGTGTGTGTGTGTGTGTAAGTATGTGTGTGTGTGTGTGTGTGTGTGTGTGTGTGTGTGTGTGTTTTATCCTTATATTTACTATATGTATCTGCAGAATCGAGTTATTAGCTCTTGGACCCCGCCTATCAAATAAATGTATTTATCCTCTTTTATATCTACTACATCTATTTCTCTCTAACTAACACACACAAACACACACACACACACACACATACACACACACACACACACACACACACAAACTGGAGGCCTAGCGTCTAAATGGAGAGAGTTCGATGGTTATAATCCTAATGGTCCCCGATCGAATCCCGGTTGATGCAATAGCAAATCGAAAGATATTCTTTAACCTGATTCGACTGTTCACCTAGCACAAATGTATCCATCAATGTATCCATCTATCTATCTACTTATATCTGTCAATCCATCAATCAATCTTCCCATTAAACCAACCATTTATCATTATATACATCTATCTATCCATGTATCCGTCCATCATCTCATCTTTCTATCCACCCATCTAGTCATCTGTCTTTCCGTCCATCAACTCATCTATGCATCCGTCTATCCGTCAATATATATATTTAGCAATCAATGTATCCATCCATGTATCTACCTATATAAATGTTCCATTAATCTATCCATTTATCATAACCATCTATCAACACCCTCCCCACTCCCTCTCCTATTTTACTACCAAACTCCCTCCTCTCGTTCTGGCACCTTCTCCTTCCCTTTTCCTCTCTCTCATAAACCTGCTCATCCTCCATCCTTCTGCCCTTCCCACTCCCGCCCCTATCCCATCCCGCCCTTCCCATCGTCTTCCCTCTCGCCGCAGATCCATCCCTTCGTTCTCATTACTTCCGCCGCTTCTCACTCTCGCCCTTCCCTCTGTTTTTCCTCCCTCCCGTTGCTAGTTCTTCCCTTCGTTCACTCACCTTCCCTTCTTACCCATCATGTATTCTTCCCTCCCGCCGCCAGCCCTTCCCATCGTCCTCCCTCCTACATCACACTCTCTGCCTCCCTTCCTGCACCTCCTTCACTCCCACTTCATCCCTTTTTCCCCTGTACCACTCCCCCTGTTCCCCCCTCTTCATCCTTCTTTCACCTGCACCTCTCCCCCTGTTCCCCCCTCTTCATCTTTATTTCACCTGCACCACTCCCCCTGTTCCCCCTCTTCATCCCTGTTTCACCTGCACCACTCCCCCTGTTCCCCCTCCTCATGCCTGTTTCACCTGCACCACTCCCCCTGCTCCCCCTCTTTGAGATGAAGAGCCCTCCTGACTGTCTGGGTTCGAATCCTTCATATGTGTGGAGTTTTCAATTCCATATTGGCTTGGGGACCATTCAATCTTGTTCCATATGGCTTGGGGACCATTCATATCTTGTTCCCAAGCCATATATATATATATATATATATATATATATATATATATATATATATATATATATATATATATATATATATATATATATATATATATATATATATATATATAATAATGAAAATTAATATAAAGAGTACCACCTCTGGCTGGAAGAAGGGGGACCCATAGCCTCGGAGGAAACCACACATAACGCATTGGAGGGAATGTGTATTCCCTCCAATACAGTTTCTGTGTGCTTTTCTCCTACCACCCCCTTCCCTTTTTTTTTTTTTCCTTTATTGTGTATTTAAAGGTTACAAAACATACAAGACAAATGCCTAAAGGTTATGGATCTCTTGAAGCTCCTCCGCTTCTGGACAGGAACCGAGGACGCAGCAAGCATTTCCCCTCTGGATCGCCACACTGAGACGCTGAAATAAAAAACTGGAAGCCCTTGGGTCTCTGGTGACGTCAATATATATATATATATATATATATATATATATATATATATATATATATATATATATATATATATATATATATATATATATGTATGTATTTTCTTTAAAAATTTTATATTTATAAATATATATGTATATTTAAATATTGATCTGAGCCTGTATGGATATGGACCCTGTGGGTCCAGGAGGCCATCTGTGTCCCCTCAGATGGTCTCCCTTATCACAGTTTGTGTCTATGGATGTGTGTCAGTGTGTGAGTGTGAGTGTCACTGTGAGTGTACGGGTGAGTGTGGGTGTCCCTGTGAGTGTCCGGATGATTATGTGTCCGGTTACATCTGTGGTTTCGGGAGGCCATCTGTGTCCCCTCAGATGGTCTTCCTTTTCACAGTCTATGGATGTGTGTGTATGAGTGTCCCTGTGAATGTTCGGATAAGGGTGTGTGTGTGTGTGTGAGTGTAGTGTCCGGATTTATGTGAGGTTTGGTTCCAGGAACCATTTGTGTCCCTCCTCCCCCAAATCTCCCCCCTTATTCCCACCGTGGGTTCGAATCCCAGGTGATTAGACCTACCCTAGGTCTATGGATCCAAGGTATCCATCCGTGGGCCCAACGGATTTCACCCCTTCCCCACTTTCCAAGGGCCAGGCCAATTCCAGCTATCCAGGGAACCTGTTGAAACAGAGGCAGCTACAGGAGGGGACACACAAATAAATGTGCCCTGCAGTTACACACCCGTTCCGACAGACTCGATCGCAATCTATCCAGATGAGAACACGTTCTCTTCCGACTAGACCACGCTGGAGTCGCTGTATGTCTCAAATTTGGTGCCTTTATTTATAGTTAGTATTTTTGGTGTATTAATTGATTTGTTTTAATTTTTAATGACTTAGGTAGATTGATTTAGGGAGTCGGGGGGAGGTGGTAGCGTGTGTAGTAGATTATACGAGATCGCGGTTAGTTAGTATTTATCAGGTTGTGTTCACCTAGTTGTTCTTGCGAGGGGTGAGCTCTGCTCTTTCGGCCCGCCTCTCAACTGTCAATCAATCAATTTTTACTAGCTTATAAAAAAAATATCCACATACACACACCCAGGAAGCAGCCCGTAACAGGTGTCTAATGCCCAAATACCTATGTACTGCTAGGTAAGAGGAGCATCAGAATGAATGAAACTCTGCTGATTTTCGTTTGCGCCATCACCGGGGGATCGAACTTTGACCCTAGGACTACGAGTCGAGAGCGCTGTCCACTCAGCTATAAAGCCCCCTAGTGTGTGTATTGGTGCAAACGATAATTTGGGAGAGGTTAATGGAAAGGAATGATGTTTGGTGGCCTTGAAGGCGCTGGAAGATGGTTGCCAGTTATGAATTTAAATTATTAATTGATTAAGATAGGATATATATGCAAAAGACGTTGTGAGAGATAGTAAGAAAAGTGTTTCTGACTGAGGTTAGGTACTGTGTGATTGACTTGTATGTTAGGAAAAATAATATTTATCAGAAACATAGATGTTCTTTAGAAATGTTTGTTTGCAAATAGTTGCAAATTATTGGGTAAAAAGCCAATGGTTACCATACCTTGAACAAACACACGTGAGCACAATTAGTCGACGGGGGTCAGAGAGTGAGAGTGAACAGCAAAACAGTAACAAAAAATGTGACAATAATGGGAAACTATGTCATTCAAACGTATACATGTTAACCATATAAATTACAGTAAACGCGCGCATACGTACGTATGTCAATCAATTTACATAAATAAACATTAACTAATAAGTACCTATAAAATGGACACATACAGATAATTACCGTACACATGTCAGTTTAATTACAGGTACACATAAACACATATAGCTTCACGTGTCTGTCGGTCATGACAATAGTACACATGGATACGAACACAAAACAGTCCATTATCAACTAGTGTGTGTGTGTGTGTGTGTGCATTCTCACCTAGTTCATTTTGCAGGGGTTGAGCTCTGGCTCTTTGGTCCCGCCTCTGTGTGTGTGTGTGTGTATGTGTGTGTGTGTGTGTAAGTATGTGTGTGTGTGTGTGTGTGTGTGTGTGTGTGTGTGTGTGTGTGTGTGTGTGTGTGTGTGTTTTATCCTTATATTTACTATATGTATCTGCAGAATCGAGTTATTAGCTCTTGGACCCCGCCTATCAAATAAATGTATTTATCCTCTTTTATATCTACTACATCTATTTCTCTCTAACTAACACACACACAAACACACACACACACACACACATACACACACACACACACACACACACAAACTGGAGGCCTAGCGTCTAAATGGAGAGAGTTCGATGGTTATAATCCTAATGGTCCCCGATCGAATCCCGGTTGATGCAATAGCAAATCGAAAGATATTCTTTAACCTGATTCGACTGTTCACCTAGCACAAATGTATCCATCAATGTATCCATCTATCTATCTACTTATATCTGTCAATCCATCAATCAATCTTCCCATTAAACCAACCATTTATCATTATATACATCTATCTATCCATGTATCCGTCCATCATCTCATCTTTCTATCCACCCATCTAGTCATCTGTCTTTCCGTCCATCAACTCATCTATGCATCCGTCTATCCGTCAATATATATATTTAGCAATCAATGTATCCATCCATGTATCTACCTATATAAATGTTCCATTAATCTATCCATTTATCATAACCATCTATCAACACCCTCCCCACTCCCTCTCCTATTTTACTACCAAACTCCCTCCTCTCGTTCTGGCACCTTCTCCTTCCCTTTTCCTCTCTCTCATAAACCTGCTCATCCTCCATCCTTCTGCCCTTCCCACTCCCGCCCCTATCCCATCCCGCCCTTCCCATCGTCTTCCCTCTCGCCGCAGATCCATCCCTTCGTTCTCATTACTTCCGCCGCTTCTCACTCTCGCCCTTCCCTCTGTTTTTCCTCCCTCCCGTTGCTAGTTCTTCCCTTCGTTCACTCACCTTCCCTTCTTACCCATCATGTATTCTTCCCTCCCGCCGCCAGCCCTTCCCATCGTCCTCCCTCCTACATCACACTCTCTGCCCCCCTTCCTGCACCTCCTTCACTCCCACTTCATCCCTTTTTCCCCTGTACCACTCCCCCTGTTCCCCCCTCTTCATCCTTCTTTCACCTGCACCTCTCCCCCTGTTCCCCCCTCTTCATCTTTATTTCACCTGCACCACTCCCCTCTGTTCCCCCTCTTCATCCCTGTTTCACCTGCACCACTCCCCCTGTTCCCCCTCCTCATGCCTGTTTCACCTGCACCACTCCCCCTGCTCCCCCCTCTGTGGGATGAAGAGCCCTCCTGACTGTCTGGGTTCGAATCCTTCATATGTGTGGAGTTTTCAATTCCATATTGGCTTGGGGACCATTCAATCTTGTTCCCAAGCCATATGTATATATATATATATATATATATATATATATATATATATATATATATATGTATATATATATATATATATATATATATATATATATATATATATATATATATATATATATATATATATATATATATGTATTTTCTTTAAAAATTTTATATTTATAAATATATATGTATATTTAAATATTGATCTGAGCCTGTATGGATATGGACCCTGTGGGTCCAGGAGGCCATCTGTGTCCCCTCAGATGGTCTCCCTTATCACAGTTTGTGTCTATGGATGTGTGTCAGTGTGTGAGTGTGAGTGTCACTGTGAGTGTACGGGTGAGTGTGGGTGTCCCTGTGAGTGTCCGGATGATTATGTGTCCGGTTACATCTGTGGTTTCGGGAGGCCATCTGTGTCCCCTCAGATGGTCTTCCTTTTCACAGTCTATGGATGTGTGTGTATGAGTGTCCCTGTGAATGTTCGGATAAGGGTGTGTGTGTGTGTGTGAGTGTAGTGTCCGGATTTATGTGAGGTTTGGTTCCAGGAACCATTTGTGTCCCTCCTCCCCCAAATCTCCCCCCTTATTCCCACCGTGGGTTCGAATCCCAGGTGATTAGACCTACCCTAGGTCTATGGATCCAAGGTATCCATCCGTGGGCCCAACGGATTTCACCCCTTCCCCACTTTCCAAGGGCCAGGCCAATTCCAGCTATCCAGGGAACCTGTTGAAACAGAGGCAGCTACAGGAGGGGACACACAAATATTTGTGCCCTGCAGTTACACACCCGTTCCGACAGACTCGATCGCAATCTATCCAGATGAGAACACGTTCTCTTCCGACTAGACCACGCTGGAGTCGCTGTATGTCTCAAATTTGGTGCCTTTATTTATAGTTAGTATTTTTGGTGTATTAATTGATTTGTTTTAATTTTTAATGACTTAGGTAGATTGATTTAGGGAGTCGGGGGGAGGTGGTAGCGTGTGTAGTAGATTATACGAGATCGCGGTTAGTTAGTATTTATCAGGTTGTGTTCACCTAGTTGTTCTTGCGAGGGGTGAGCTCTGCTCTTTCGGCCCGCCTCTCAACTGTCAATCAATCAATTTTTACTAGCTTATAAAAAAAATATCCACATACACACACCCAGGAAGCAGCCCGTAACAGGTGTCTAATGCCCAAATACCTATGTACTGCTAGGTAAGAGGAGCATCAGAATGAATGAAACTCTGCTGATTTTCGTTTGCGCCATCACCGGGGGATCGAACTTTGACCCTAGGACTACGAGTCGAGAGCGCTGTCCACTCAGCTATAAAGCCCCCTAGTGTGTGTATTGGTGCAAACGATAATTTGGGAGAGGTTAATGGAAAGGAATGATGTTTGGTGGCCTTGAAGGCGCTGGAAGAGGGTTGCCAGTTATGAATTTAAATTATTAATTGATTAAGATAGGATATATATGCAAAAGACGTTGTGAGAGATAGTAAGAAAAGTGTTTCTGACTGAGGTTAGGTACTGTGTGATTGACTTGTATGTTAGGAAAAATAATATTTATCAGAAACATAGATGTTCTTTAGAAATGTTTGTTTGCAAATAGTTGCAAATTATTGGGTAAAAAGCCAATGGTTACCATACCTTGAACAAACACACGTGAGCACAATTAGTCGACGGGGGTCAGAGAGTGAGAGTGAACAGCAAAACAGTAACAAAAAATGTGACAATAATGGGAAACTATGTCATTCAAACGTATACATGTTAACCATATAAATTACAGTAAACGCGCGCATACGTACGTATGTCAATCAATTTACATAAATAAACATTAACTAATAAGTACCTATAAAATGGACACATACAGATAATTACCGTACACATGTCAGTTTAATTACAGGTACACATAAACACATATAGCTTCACGTGTCTGTCGGTCATGACAATAGTACACATGGATACGAACACAAAACAGTCCATTATCAACTAGTGTGTGTGTGTGTGTGTGCATTCTCACCTAGTTCATTTTGCAGGGGTTGAGCTCTGGCTCTTTGGTCCCGCCTCTGTGTGTGTGTGTGTGTATGTGTGTGTGTGTGTGTAAGTATGTGTGTGTGTGTGTGTGTGTGTGTGTGTGTGTGTGTGTGTGTTTTATCCTTATATTTACTATATGTATCTGCAGAATCGAGTTATTAGCTCTTGGACCCCGCCTATCAAATAAATGTATTTATCCTCTTTTATATCTACTACATCTATTTCTCTCTAACTAACACACACACAAACACACACACACACACACACATACACACACACACACACACACACACAAACTGGAGGCCTAGCGTCTAAATGGAGAGAGTTCGATGGTTATAATCCTAATGGTCCCCGATCGAATCCCGGTTGATGCAATAGCAAATCGAAAGATATTCTTTAACCTGATTCGACTGTTCACCTAGCACAAATGTATCCATCAATGTATCCATCTATCTATCTACTTATATCTGTCAATCCATCAATCAATCTTCCCATTAAACCAACCATTTATCATTATATACATCTATCTATCCATGTATCCGTCCATCATCTCATCTTTCTATCCACCCATCTAGTCATCTGTCTTTCCGTCCATCAACTCATCTATGCATCCGTCTATCCGTCAATATATATATTTAGCAATCAATGTATCCATCCATGTATCTACCTATATAAATGTTCCATTAATCTATCCATTTATCATAACCATCTATCAACACCCTCCCCACTCCCTCTCCTATTTTACTACCAAACTCCCTCCTCTCGTTCTGGCACCTTCTCCTTCCCTTTTCCTCTCTCTCATAAACCTGCTCATCCTCCATCCTTCTGCCCTTCCCACTCCCGCCCCTATCCCATCCCGCCCTTCCCATCGTCTTCCCTCTCGCCGCAGATCCATCCCTTCGTTCTCATTACTTCCGCCGCTTCTCACTCTCGCCCTTCCCTCTGTTTTTCCTCCCTCCCGTTGCTAGTTCTTCCCTTCGTTCACTCACCTTCCCTTCTTACCCATCATGTATTCTTCCCTCCCGCCGCCAGCCCTTCCCATCGTCCTCCCTCCTACATCACACTCTCTGCCCCCCTTCCTGCACCTCCTTCACTCCCACTTCATCCCTTTTTCCCCTGTACCACTCCCCCTGTTCCCCCCTCTTCATCCTTCTTTCACCTGCACCTCTCCCCCTGTTCCCCCCTCTTCATCTTTATTTCACCTGCACCACTCCCTCTGTTCCCCCTCTTCATCCCTGTTTCACCTGCACCACTCCCCCTGTTCCCCCTCCTCATGCCTGTTTCACCTGCACCACTCCCCCTGCTCCCCCCTCTGTGGGATGAAGAGCCCTCCTGACTGTCTGGGTTCGAATCCTTCATATGTGTGGAGTTTTCAATTCCATATTGGCTTGGGGACCATTCAATCTTGTTCCCAAGCCATATGTATATATATATATATATATATATATATATATATATATATATATATATATATATATATATATATATATATATATATATATATATATATATATATATATATATATATATATGTATTTTCTTTAAAAATTTTATATTTATAAATATATATGTATATTTAAATATTGATCTGAGCCTGTATGGATATGGACCCTGTGGGTCCAGGAGGCCATCTGTGTCCCCTCAGATGGTCTCCCTTATCACAGTTTGTGTCTATGGATGTGTGTCAGTGTGTGAGTGTGAGTGTCACTGTGAGTGTACGGGTGAGTGTGGGTGTCCCTGTGAGTGTCCGGATGATTATGTGTCCGGTTACATCTGTGGTTTCGGGAGGCCATCTGTGTCCCCTCAGATGGTCTTCCTTTTCACAGTCTATGGATGTGTGTGTATGAGTGTCCCTGTGAATGTTCGGATAAGGGTGTGTGTGTGTGTGTGAGTGTAGTGTCCGGATTTATGTGAGGTTTGGTTCCAGGAACCATTTGTGTCCCTCCTCCCCCAAATCTCCCCCCTTATTCCCACCGTGGGTTCGAATCCCAGGTGATTAGACCTACCCTAGGTCTATGGATCCAAGGTATCCATCCGTGGGCCCAACGGATTTCACCCCTTCCCCACTTTCCAAGGGCCAGGCCAATTCCAGCTATCCAGGGAACCTGTTGAAACAGAGGCAGCTACAGGAGGGGACACACAAATATTTGTGCCCTGCAGTTACACACCCGTTCCGACAGACTCGATCGCAATCTATCCAGATGAGAACACGTTCTCTTCCGACTAGACCACGCTGGAGTCGCTGTATGTCTCAAATTTGGTGCCTTTATTTATAGTTAGTATTTTTGGTGTATTAATTGATTTGTTTTAATTTTTAATGACTTAGGTAGATTGATTTAGGGAGTCGGGGGGAGGTGGTAGCGTGTGTAGTAGATTATACGAGATCGCGGTTAGTTAGTATTTATCAGGTTGTGTTCACCTAGTTGTTCTTGCGAGGGGTGAGCTCTGCTCTTTCGGCCCGCCTCTCAACTGTCAATCAATCAATTTTTACTAGCTTATAAAAAAAATATCCACATACACACACCCAGGAAGCAGCCCGTAACAGGTGTCTAATGCCCAAATACCTATGTACTGCTAGGTAAGAGGAGCATCAGAATGAATGAAACTCTGCTGATTTTCGTTTGCGCCATCACCGGGGGATCGAACTTTGACCCTAGGACTACGAGTCGAGAGCGCTGTCCACTCAGCTATAAAGCCCCCTAGTGTGTGTATTGGTGCAAACGATAATTTGGGAGAGGTTAATGGAAAGGAATGATGTTTGGTGGCCTTGAAGGCGCTGGAAGAGGGTTGCCAGTTATGAATTTAAATTATTAATTGATTAAGATAGGATATATATGCAAAAGACGTTGTGAGAGATAGTAAGAAAAGTGTTTCTGACTGAGGTTAGGTACTGTGTGATTGACTTGTATGTTAGGAAAAATAATATTTATCAGAAACATAGATGTTCTTTAGAAATGTTTGTTTGCAAATAGTTGCAAATTATTGGGTAAAAAGCCAATGGTTACCATACCTTGAACAAACACACGTGAGCACAATTAGTCGACGGGGGTCAGAGAGTGAGAGTGAACAGCAAAACAGTAACAAAAAATGTGACAATAATGGGAAACTATGTCATTCAAACGTATACATGTTAACCATATAAATTACAGTAAACGCGCGCATACGTACGTATGTCAATCAATTTACATAAATAAACATTAACTAATAAGTACCTATAAAATGGACACATACAGATAATTACCGTACACATGTCAGTTTAATTACAGGTACACATAAACACATATAGCTTCACGTGTCTGTCGGTCATGACAATAGTACACATGGATACGAACACAAAACAGTCCATTATCAACTAGTGTGTGTGTGTGTGTGTGCATTCTCACCTAGTTCATTTTGCAGGGGTTGAGCTCTGGCTCTTTGGTCCCGCCTCTGTGTGTGTGTGTGTGTATGTGTGTGTGTGTGTGTAAGTATGTGTGTGTGTGTGTGTGTGTGTGTGTGTGTGTGTGTGTGTGTGTGTGTTTTATCCTTATATTTACTATATGTATCTGCAGAATCGAGTTATTAGCTCTTGGACCCCTGCCTATCAAATAAATGTATTTATCCTCTTTTATATCTACTACATCTATTTCTCTCTAACTAACACACACACAAACACACACACACACACACACACATACACACACACACACACACACACACAAACTGGAGGCCTAGCGTCTAAATGGAGAGAGTTCGATGGTTATAATCCTAATGGTCCCCGATCGAATCCCGGTTGATGCAATAGCAAATCGAAAGATATTCTTTAACCTGACTTCGACTGTTCACCTAGCACAAATGTATCCATCAATGTATCCATCTATCTATCTACTTATATCTGTCAATCCCATCAATCAATCTTCCCATTAAACCAACCATTTATCATTATATACATCTATCTATCCATGTATCCGTCCATCATCTCATCTTTCTATCCACCCATCTAGTCATCTGTCTTTCCGTCCATCAACTCATCTATGCATCCGTCTATCCGTCAATATATATATTTAGCAATCAATGTATCCATCCATGTATCTACCTATATAAATGTTCCATTAATCTATCCATTTATCATAACCATCTATCAACACCCTCCCCACTCCCTCTCCTATTTTACTACCAAACTCCCTCCTCTCGTTCTGGCACCTTCTCCTTCCCTTTTCCTCTCTCTCATAAACCTGCTCATCCTCCATCCTTCTGCCCTTCCCACTCCCGCCCCTATCCCATCCCGCCCTTCCCATCGTCTTCCCTCTCGCCGCAGATCCATCCCTTCGTTCTCATTACTTCCGCCGCTTCTCACTCTCGCTCTTCCCTCTGTTTTTCCTCCCTCCCGTTGCTAGTTCTTCCCTTCGTTCACTCACCTTCCCTTCTTACCCATCATGTATTCTTCCCTCCCGCCGCCAGCCCTTCCCATCGTCCTCCCTCCTACATCACACTCTCTGCCCCCCTTCCTGCACCTCCTTCACTCCCACTTCATCCCTTTTTCCCCTGTACCACTCCCCCTGTTCCCCCCTCTTCATCCTTCTTTCACCTGCACCTCTCCCCCTGTTCCCCCCTCATTCATCTTTATTTCACCTGCACCACTCCCCTCTGTTCCCCCTCTTCATCCCTGTTTCACCTGCACCACTCCCCCTGTTCCCCCTCCTCATGCCTGTTTCACCTGCACCACTCCCCCTGCTCCCCCCTCTGTGGGATGAAGAGCCCTCCTGACTGTCTGGGTTCGAATCCTTCATATGTGTGGAGTTTTCAATTCCATATTGGCTTGGGGACCATTCAATCTTGTTCCCAAGCCATATGTATATATATATATATATATATATATATATATATATATATATATATATATATATATATATATATATATATATATATATATATATATATATATATATATATATATATATGTATTTTCTTTAAAAATTTTATATTTATAAATATATATGTATATTTAAATATTGATCTGAGCCTGTATGGATATGGACCCTGTGGGTCCAGGAGGCCATCTGTTTCCCCTCAGATGGTCTCCCTTATCACAGTTTGTGTCTATGGATGTGTGTCAGTGTGTGAGTGTGAGTGTCACTGTGAGTGTACGTTTGAGTGTGGGTGTCCCTGTGAGTGTCCGGATGATTATGTGTCCGGTTACATCTGTGGTTTCGGGAGGCCATCTGTGTCCCCTCAGATGGTCTTCCTTTTCACAGTCTATGGATGTGTGTGTATGAGTGTCCCTGTGAATGTTCGGATAAGGGTGTGTGTGTGTGTGTGAGTGTAGTGTCCGGATTTATGTGAGGTTTGGTTCCAGGAACCATTTGTGTCCCTCCTCCCCCAAATCTCCCCCCTTATTCCCACCGTGGGTTCGAATCCCAGGTGATTAGACCTACCCTAGGTCTATGGATCCAAGGTATCCATCCGTGGGCCCAACGGATTTCACCCCTTCCCCACTTTCCAAGGGCCAGGCCAATTCCAGCTATCCAGGGAACCTGTTGAAACAGAGGCAGCTACAGGAGGGGACACACAAATATTTGTGCCCTGCAGTTACACACCCGTTCCGACAGACTCGATCGCAATCTATCCAGATGAGAACACGTTCTCTTCCGACTAGACCACGCTGGAGTCGCTGTATGTCTCAAATTTGGTGCCTTTATTTATAGTTAGTATTTTTGGTGTATTAATTGATTTGTTTTAATTTTTAATGACTTAGGTAGATTGATTTAGGGAGTCGGGGGGAGGTGGTAGCGTGTGTAGTAGATTATACGAGATCGCGGTTAGTTAGTATTTATCAGGTTGTGTTCACCTAGTTGTTCTTGCGAGGGGTGAGCTCTGCTCTTTCGGCCCGCCTCTCAACTGTCAATCAATCAATTTTTACTAGCTTATAAAAAAAATATCCACATACACACACCCAGGAAGCAGCCCGTAACAGGTGTCTAATGCCCAAATACCTATGTACTGCTAGGTAAGAGGAGCATCAGAATGAATGAAACTCTGCTGATTTTCGTTTGCGCCATCACCGGAAATCGAACTTTGACCCTAGGACTACGAGTCGAGAGCGCTGTCCACTCAGCTATAAAGCCCCCTAGTGTGTGTATTGGTGCAAACGATAATTTGGGAGAGGTTAATGGAAAGGAATGATGTTTGGTGGCCTTGAAGGCGCTGGAAGAGGGTTGCCAGTTATGAATTTAAATTATAATTGATTAAGATAGGATATATATGCAAAAGACGTTGTGAGAGATAGTAAGAAAAGTGTTTCTGACTGAGGTTAGGTACTGTGTGATTGACTTGTATGTTAGGAAAAATAATATTTATCAGAAACATAGATGTTCTTTAGAAATGTTTGTTTGCAAATAGTTGCAAATTATTGGGTAAAAAGCCAATGGTTACCATACCTTGAACAAACACACGTGAGCACAATTAGTCGACGGGGGTCAGAGAGTGAGAGTGAACAGCAAAACAGTAACAAAAAATGTGACAATAATGGGAAACTATGTCATTCAAACGTATACATGTTAACCATATAAATTACAGTAAACGCGCGCATACGTACGTATGTCAATCAATTTACATAAATAAACATTAACTAATAAGTACCTATAAAATGGACACAAACAGATAATTACCGTACACATGTCAGTTTAATTACAGGTACACATAAACACACATAGCTTCACGTGTCTGTCGGTCATGACAATAGTACACATGGATACGAACACAAAACAGTCCATTATCAACTAGTGTGTGTGTGTGTGTGTGCATTCTCACCTAATTCATTTTGCAGGGGTTGAGCTCTGGCTCTTTGGTCCCGCCTCTGTGTGTGTGTGTGTGTATGTGTGTGTGTGTGTGTGTATGTGTGTGTATATGTGTGTGTGTGTGTGTGTGTGTGTGTGTGTGTGTGTGTGTGTGTGTGTGTGTGTGTTTTATCCTTATATTTACTATATGTATCTGCAGAATCGAGTTATTAGCTCTTGGACCCCGCCTATCAAATAAATGTATTTATCCTCTTTTATATCTACTACATCTATTTCTCTCTAACTAACACACACACAAACACACACACACACACACACATACACACACACACACACACACACACACAAACTGGAGGCCTAGCGTCTAAATGGAGAGAGTTCGATGGTTATAATCCTAATGGTCCCCGATCGAATCCCGGTTGATGCAATAGCAAATCGAAAGATATTCTTTAACCTGATTCGACTGTTCACCTAGCACAAATGTTTCCATCAATGTATCCATCTATCTATCTACTTATATCTGTCAATCCATCAATCAATCTTCCCATTAAACCAACCATTTATCATTATATACATCTATCTATCCATGTATCCGTCCATCATCTCATCTTTCTATCTACCCATCTAGTCATCTGTCTTTCCGTCCATCAACTCATCTATGCATCCGTCTATCCGTCAATATATATATTTAGCAATCAATGTATCCATCCATCTATCTACCCATATAAATGTTCCATTAATCTATCCATTTATCATAACCATCTATCAACACCCTCCCCACTCCCTCTCCTATTTTACTACCAAACTCCCTCCTCTCGTTCTGGCACCTTCTCCTTCCCTTTTCCTCTCTCTCATAAACCTGCTCATCCTCCATCCTTCTGCCCTTCCCACTCCCGCCCCTATCCCAACCCGCCCTTCCAATCGTCTTCCCTCTCGCCGCAGATCCATCCCTTCGTTCTCATTACTTCCGCCGCTTCTCACTCTCGCCCTTCCCTCTGTTTTTCCTCCCTCCCATTGCTAGTTCTTCCCTTCGTTCACTCACCTTCCCTTCTTACCCATCATGTATTCTTCCCTCCCGCCGCCAGCCCTTCCCATCGTCCTCCCTCCTACATCACACTCTCTGCCCCCTTTCCTGCACCTCCTTCACTCCCACTTCATCCCTTTTTTCCCTGTACCACTCCCCCTGTTCCCCCCTCTTCATCCTTCTTTCACCTGCACCTCTCCCCCTGTTCCCCCCTTTTCATCTTTATTTCACCTGCACCACTCCCCCTGTTCCCCCTCTTCATCCCTGTTTCACCTGCACCACTCCCCCTGTTCCCCCTCCTCATGCCTGTTTCA
The DNA here is from genome assembly GCF_040958095.1 of Procambarus clarkii. NCBI lineage: Eukaryota > Metazoa > Arthropoda > Malacostraca > Decapoda > Cambaridae > Procambarus > Procambarus clarkii. The sequence goes on along the minus strand of NW_027189283.1, from coordinate 280,967 downwards.
CCTGCACCACTCCCCCTGCTCCCCCCCTCTTTGGGATGAAGAGCCCTCCTGACTGTCTGGGTTCGAATCCTTCATATGTGTGGAGTTTTCAATTCCATATTGGCTTGGGGACCATTCAATCTTGTTCCCAAGCCATATGTATATATATATATATATATATATATATATATATATATATATATATATATATATATATATATATATATATATATATATATATATATATATATATATATATATATATATATATATATGTATTATTAAATATGACCGAAAAAGTAAGATTAATAATTCTAACACGAATTTTCTCAATCTTTCGTACATTACGCTTCACTGTTGGAGGTAAATCAAAAATCACTTCTCCAAAATTCATTTTTATTTCTAGTCTGACGCGACACGGGCGCGTTTCGTAAAACTTATTACATTTTCAAAGACTTCACAAATACACAACTGATTAGAACTTACGTCTCTCTGATATTATATCTACATTTGAGTGAGGTGGGAAGGATGATGTGGCATAACACAAGACAGAACAGGGGGGGATATTAATAGGGTATTAAAAGTATCAACACAAGACAGAACAGAAACAATGGGTATTGAATAGAAGTGTTTGTAGAAAGCCTATTGGTCCATATTTCTTGATGCTTCTATATTGGAGCGGAGTCTTGAGGTGGGTAGAATATAGTTGTGCAATAATTGGCTGTTGATTGCTGGTGTTGACTTCTTGATGTGTAGTGCCTCGCAAACGTCAAGCCGCCTGCTATCGCTGTATCTATCGATGATTTCTGTGTTGTTTACTAGGATTTCTCTGGCGATGGTTTGGTTATGGGAAGAGATTATATGTTCCTTAATGGAGCCCTGTTGCTTATGCATCGTTAAACGCCTAGAAAGAGATGTTGTTGTCTTGCCTATATACTGGGTTTTTTGGAGCTTACAGTCCCCAAGTGGGCATTTGAAGGCATAGACGACGTTAGTCTCTTTTAAAGCGTTCTGTTTTGTGTCTGGAGAGTTTCTCATGAGTAGGCTGGCCGTTTTTCTGGTTTCAGCCACAGCTCAGAATGGAAGCAAGTCGACGAAGAACTCTGTAGGGTAAGGCAGGTCCTAGTCAATAACGGCTTCTCCAATGGTTTCATCGAAGACATCATAAGAAGGAAAGTGAAAAGCCATGCAACCTCTGAAGAGACAACTAACACAACACCTATACCCCCTATTAGACTATTTTACAGGAACTTCTTTTCCACAGGTCATAAAACGGAGGAAAGGGTCCTGAAAGATATTGTTAATAGAAACGTTATCCCTACAGACAGAAATCAGAGGATACAACTGACGATTTACTATAAAACCAGAAAAACGGCCAGCCTACTCATGAGAAACTCTCCAGACACAAAACAGAACGCTTTAAAAGAGACTAACGTCGTCTATGCCTTCAAATGCCCACTTGGGGACTGTAAGCTCCAAAAAACCCAGTATATAGGCAAGACAACAACATCTCTTTCTAGGCGTTTAACGATGCATAAGCAACAGGGCTCCATTAAGGAACATATAATCTCTTCCCATAACCAAACCATCGCCAGAGAAATCCTAGTAAACAACACAGAAATCATCGATAGATACAGCGATAGCAGGCGGCTTGACGTTTGCGAGGCACTACACATCAAGAAGTCAACACCAGCAATCAACAGCCAATTATTGCACAACTATATTCTACCCACCTCAAGACTCCGCTCCAATATAGAAGCATCAAGAAATATGGACCAATAGGCTTTCTACAAACACTTCTATTCAATACCTATTGTTTCTGTTCTGTCTTGTGTTGATACTTTTAATACCCTATTAATATCCCCCCTGTTCTGTCTTGTGTTATGCCACATCATCCTTCCCACCTCACTCAAATGTAGATATAATATCAGAGAGACGTAAGTTCTAATCAGTTGTGTATTTGTGAAGTCTTTGAAAATGTAATAAGTTTTACGAAACGCGCCCGTGTCGCGTCAGACTAGAAATAAAAATGAATTTTGGAGAAGTGATTTTTGATTTACCTCCAACAGTGAAGCTTAATGTACGAAAGATTGAGAAAATTCGTGTTAGAATTATTAATCTTACTTTTTCGGTCATATTTAATAATATATGTCTACAGGAAAGACTGCTACCAAAATATACTAATATTAAAGTGCACGACCCAGCAGCAAGGAATCAAGCCTTCACGATAAAATATCGCCAGGATCTGATTCGTGATCAGATATACAAGGCAGAGAATGAAATCAAAGACAACAAAACGCAACTACTTCATGCTACAAACGAGTGGAGAAATAGCAACATCGACCATAGTATCCGTACCCGCATTGAACAACACCTCGACATCCTCACAGACCAACATCACCTCAGCACTGAAACAAGGATTATCAAGAAACTAACAACATTATATGGAGGACCTATGGCAATTCCACGACCAAGAGATGGCTTCCTGAACCTTGCAGGAATTAACCTCACTGAGGACCAAGTCACTCTCCTAAATCTGGGCATAAACTGTCATGTTATGTCCAGACCGAGTGAAATGGCCCGGAAAGTAGAGTTGGAAATTCTGTTGGACGACATATTCGACCTCGAGACACAAAAGAAGGTCACTACCAAAGATACCTTACAAGCAGAACTTATTGCAGAAGGAGGAAAGAATTGAGGCAACTACAGAAGCACCATACTGTCCCCCGAGCTTAAAGCGGCAGCTAAAAGCCTTCGTGAGAACAAGGAGATAGTTGTCAGGAGAGGTGACAAGTCGCCAATATATGTCATTCTTAAAAAAGACGAATATCTGGCGAAAATGAACATCATTCTCTCTGACCAAACTAAGTTCCAAAGGGTAACGAAGGACACTACAGCCGAATTAAAAGCAAAGGTCAACAAACTGATCGAAACTGTGAACGCCAAGAAATCCGGACTCCACCTGCCAAAGATCATTGGGGAATATAAACCTGGATATGCGTATGGAAATGTCAAGACGCACAAGCCTGGAAACCCACTTCGGCCAATCATTAGCCAGATACCCACACCCACGTACAGACTGGCGAAGCGACTCAACGGCCTGCTGACTCCTTATGTTCCTTGCGCCTTCAGCCTGAAGTCTCCAAAGGAATTTGTGGACTTACTGCGGGGCACACGGGCCACAGGGATAAGAGCCTCGTTGGACGTAGAATCGCTGTTTACCAACGTACCTGTGGACGAGACAATCGGAATGATAGCCGACAGAGTGTATCGTGATCCAGCCTGTACTCCTCTTGACATGCCAGAAAGTATTCTGAGGAAACTACTCCAAGCTTGTACTAAAGAGGCACCCTTCTTGAGCCCGGATGGGCACATGTATAAGCAAGTAGATGGGGTCACCATGGGTTCTCCCCTAGGTCTAGGTGTCCTGTTTGCAAACTTCTACATGGGTACCATCGAGCAAAAAGTCTTAGTCGACATGAACTTGAAACCGGCCATATACTGCAGGTATGTTGACGACATTTTTACACAGGTACCTGATGTCAGACATCTGCAGGAGCTGAAGGAGGCATTTGAGCAGAGTTCCGTGCTGCGTTTCACTTACGAGACGGAAAAGGATGGGAAGCTGCCTTTTCTAGATGTAACAGTCATGGATAAGGGCGGAGGTTTCCACACTGCAGTCTACACTAAGGAAACAAACATAGGAATGTGCCTAAATGCCAACAGCGACTGCCCCGACAGGTACAAGAGGAGTGTTGTTAACGCATACGTCGACCGTGCTCTCAGCCACAGCTCAGAATGGAAGCAAGTCGACGAAGAACTCTGTAGGGTAAGGCAGGTCCTAGTCAATAACGGCTTCTCCAATGGTTTCATCGAAGACATCATAAGAAGGAAAGTGAAAAGCCATGCAACCTCTGAAGAGACAACTAACACAACACCTATACCCCCTATTAGACTATTTTACAGGAACTTCTTTTCCACAGCTCATAAAACGGAGGAAAGGGTCCTGAAAGATATTGTTAATAGAAACGTTATCCCTACAGACAAAAATCAGAGGATACAACTGACGATTTACTATAAAACCAGAAAAACGGCCAGCCTACTCATGAGAAACTCTCCAGACACAAAACAGAACGCTTTAAAAGAGACTAACGTCGTCTATGCCTTCAAATGCCCACTTGGGGACTGTAAGCTCCAAAAAACCCAGTATATAGGCAAGACAACAACATCTCTTTCTAGGCGTTTAACGATGCATAAGCAACAGGGCTCCATTAAGGAACATATAATCTCTTCCCATAACCAAACCATCGCCAGAGAAATCCTAGTAAACAACACAGAAATCATCGATAGATACAGCGATAGCAGGCGGCTTGACGTTTGCGAGGCACTACACATCAAGAAGTCAACACCAGCAATCAACAGCCAATTATTGCACAACTATATTCTACCCACCTCAAGACTCCGCTCCAATATAGAAGCATCAAGAAATATGGACCAATAGGCTTTCTACAAACACTTCTATTCAATACCCATTGTTTCTGTTCTGTCTTGTGTTGATACTTTTAATACCCTATTAATATCCCCCCCTGTTCTGTCTTGTGTTATGCCACATCATCCTTCCCACCTCACTCAAATGTAGATATAATATCAGAGAGACGTAAGTTCTAATCAGTTGTGTATTTGTGAAGTCTTTAAAAATGTAATAAGTTTTACGAAACGCGCCCGTGTCGCGTCAGACTAGAAATAAAAATGAATTTTGGAGAAGTGATTTTTGATTTACCTCCAACAGTGAAGCGTAATGTACGAAAGATTGAGAAAATTCGTGTTAGAATTATTAATCTTACTTTTTCGGTCATATTTAATAATATATGTCTACAGGAAAGACTGCTACCAAAATATACTAATATATATATGTATGTATGTATTTTCTTTAAAAATTTTATATTTATAAATATATATGTATATTTAAATATTGATCTTAGCCTGTATGGATATGGACCCTGTGGGTCCAGGAGGCCATCTGTGTCCCCTCAGATGGTCTCCCTTATCACAGTTTGTGTCTATGGATGTGTGTCAGTGTGTGAGTGTGAGTGTCACTGTGAGTGTACGGGTGAGTGTGGGTGTCCCTGTGAGTGTCCGGATGATTATGTGTCCGGTTACATCTGTGGTTTCGGGAGGCCATCTGTGTCCCCTCAGATGGTCTTCCTTATCACAGTCTATGGATGTGTGTGTATGAGTGTCCCTGTGAATGTTCGGATAAGGGTGTGTGTGTGTGTGTGAGTGTAGTGTCCGGATTTATGTGAGGTTTGGTTCCAGGAACCATTTGTGTCCCTCCTCCCCCAAATCTCCCCCCTTATTCCCACCGTGGGTTCGAATCCCAGGTGATTAGACCTACCCTAGGTCTATGGATCCAAGGTATCCATCCGTGGGCCCAACGGATTTCACCCCTTCCCCACTTTCCAAGGGCCAGGCCAATTCCAGCTATCCAGGGAACCTGTTGAAACAGAGGCAGCTACAGGAGGGGACACACAAATATTTGTGCCCTGCAGTTACACACCCGTTCCGACAGACTCGATCGCAATCTATCCAGATGAGAACACGTTCTCTTCCGACTAGACCACGCTGGAGTCGCTGTATGTCTCAAATTTGGTGCCTTTGTTTATAGTTAGTATTTTTGGTGTATTAATTGATTTGTTTTAATTTTTTAATGACTTAGGTAGATTGATTTAGGGAGTCGGGGGGAGGTGGTAGCGTGTGTAGTAGATTATACGAGATCGCGGTTAGTTAGTATTTATCAGGTTGTGTTCACCTAGTTGTTCTTGCGAGGGTTGAGCTCTGCTCTTTCGGCCCGCCTCTCAACTGTCAATCAATCAATTTTTACTAGCTTATAAAAAAAATATCCACATACACACACCCAGGAAGCAGCCCGTAACAGGTGTCTAATGCCCAAATACCTATGTACTGCTAGGTAAGAGGAGCATCAGAATGAATGAAACTGCTGATTTTCGTTTGCGCCATCACCGGGGGATCGAACTTTGACCCTAGGACTACGAGTCGAGAGCGCTGTCCACTCAGCTATAAAGCCCCCTAGTGTGTGTATTGGTGCAAACGATAATTTGGGAGAGGTTAATGGAAAGGAATGATGTTTGGTGGCCTTGAAGGCGCTGGAAGAGGGTTGCCAGTTATGAATTTAAATTATAAATTGATTAAGATAGGATATATATGCAAAAGACGTTGTGAGAGATAGTAAGAAAAGTGTTCCTGACTGAGGTTAGGTACTGTGTGATTGACTTGTATGTTAGGAAAAATAATATTTATCAGAAACATAGATGTTCTTTAGAAATGTTTGTTTGCAAATAGTTGCAAATTATTGGGTAAAAAGCCAATGGTTACCATACCTTGAACAAACACACGTGAGCACAATTAGTCGACGGGGGGTCAGAGAGTGAGAGTGAACAGCAAAACAGTAACAAAAAATGTGACAATAATGGGAAACTATGTCATTCAAACGTATACATGTTAACCATATAAATTACAGTAAACGCGCGCATACGTACGTATGTCAATCAATTTACATAAATAAACATTAACTAATAAGTACCTATAAAATGGACACATACAGATAATTACCGTACACATGTCAGTTTAATTACAGGTACACATAAACACATATAGCTTCACGTGTCTGTCGGTCATGACAATAGTACACATGGATACGAACACAAAACAGTCCATTATCAACTAGTGTGTGTGTGTGTGTGTGCATTCTCACCTAATTCATTTTGCAGGGGTTGAGCTCTGGCTCTTTGGTCCCGCCTCTGTGTGTGTGTGTGTGTATGTGTGTGTGTGTGTGTGTATGTGTGTGTATATGTGTGTGTGTGTGTGTGTGTGTGTGTGTGTGTGTGTGTGTGTGTGTGTGTGTGTGTGTGTGTGTTTTATCCTTATATTTACTATATGTATCTGCAGAATCGAGTTATTAGCTCTTGGACCCCGCCTATCAAATAAATGTATTTATCCTCTTTTATATCTACTACATCTATTTCTCTCTAACTAACACACACACAAACACACACACACACACACACATACACACACACACACACACACACAAACTGGAGGCCTAGCGTCTAAATGGAGAGAGTTCGATGGTTATAATCCTAATGGTCCCCGATCGAATCCCGGTTGATGCAATAGCAAATCGAAAGATATTCTTTAACCTGATTCGACTGTTCACCTAGCACAAATGTATCCATCAATGTATCCATCTATCTATCTACTTATATCTGTCAATCCATCAATCAATCTTCCCATTAAACCAACCATTTATCATTATATACATCTATCTATCCATGTATCCGTCCATCATCTCATCTTTCTATCCACCCATCTAGTCATCTGTCTTTCCGTCCATCAACTCATCTATGCATCCGTCTATCCGTCAATATATATATTTAGCAATCAATGTATCCATCCATCTATCTACCTATATAAATGTTCCATTAATCTATCCATTTATCATAACCATCTATCAACACCCTCCCCACTCCCTCTCCTATTTAACTACCAAACTCCCTCCTCTCGTTCTGGCACCTTCTCCTTCCCTTTTCCTCTCTCTCATAAACCTGCTCATCCTCCATCCTTCTGCCCTTCCCACTCCCGCCCCTATCCCATCCCGCCCTTCCCATCGTCTTCCCTCTCGCCGCAGATCCATCCCTTCGTTCTCATTACTTCCGCCGCTTCTCACTCTCGCCCTTCCCTCTGTTTTTCCTCCCTCCCGTTGCTAGTTCTTCCCTTCGTTCACTCACCTTCCCTTCTTACCCATCATGTATTCTTCCCTCCCGCCGCCAGCCCTTCCCATCGTCCTCCCTCCTACATCACACTCTCTGCCCCCCTTCCTGCACCTCCTTCACTCCCACTTCATCCCTTTTTCCCCTGTACCACTCCCCCTGTTCCCCCCTCTTCATCCTTCTTTCACCTGCACCTCTCCCCCTGTTCCCCCCTCTTCATCTTTATTTCACCTGCACCACTCCCCCTGTTCCCCCTCTTCATCCCTGTTTCACCTGCACCACTCCCCCTGTTCCCCCTCCTCATGCCTGTTTCACCTGCACCACTCCCCCTGCTCCCCCCTCTGTGGGATGAAGAGCCCTCCTGACTGTCTGGGTTCGAATAATTCATATGTGTGGAGTTTTCAATTCCATATTGGCTTGGGGACCATTCAATCTTGTTCCCAAGCCATATGTATATATATATATATATATATATATATATATATATATATATATATATATATATATATATATATATATATATATATATATATATGTATATATATATATATATATATATATATATATATATATATATATATATATATATATATATATATGTATTTTCTTTAAAAATTTTATATTTATAAATATATATGTATATTTAAATATTGATCTGAGCCTGTATGGATATGGACCCTGTGGGTCCAGGAGGCCATCTGTGTCCCCTCAGATGGTCTCCCTTATCACAGTTTGTGTCTATGGATGTGTGTCAGTGTGTGAGTGTGAGTGTCACTGTGAGTGTACGGGTGAGTGTGGGTGTCCCTGTGAGTGTCCGGATGATTATGTGTCCGGTTACATCTGTGGTTTCGGGAGGCCATCTGTGTTCCCTCAGATGGTCTTCCTTATCACAGTCTATGGATGTGTGTGTATGAGTGTCCCTGTGAATGTTCGGATAAGGGTGTGTGTGTGTGTGTGAGTGTAGTGTCCGGATTTATGTGAGGTTTGGTTCCAGGAACCATTTGTGTCCCTCCTCCCCCAAATCTCCCCCCTTATTCCCACCGTGGGTTCGAATCCCAGGTGATTAGACCTACCCTAGGTCTATGGATCCAAGGTATCCATCCGTGGGCCCAACGGATTTCACCCCTTCCCCACTTTCCAAGGGCCAGGCCAATTCCAGCTATCCAGGGAACCTGTTGAAACAGAGGCAGCTACAGGAGGGGACACACAAATATTTGTGCCCTGCAGTTACACACCCGTTCCGACAGACTCGATCGCAATCTATCCAGATGAGAACACGTTCTCTTCCGACTAGACCACGCTGGAGTCGCTGTATGTCTCAAATTTGGTGCCTTTGTTTATAGTTAGTATTTTTGGTGTATTAATTGATTTGTTTTAATTTTTTAATGACTTAGGTAGATTGATTTAGGGAGTCGGGGGGAGGTGGTAGCGTGTGTAGTAGATTATACGAGATCGCGGTTAGTTAGTATTTATCAGGTTGTGTTCACCTAGTTGTTCTTGCGAGGGTTGAGCTCTGCTCTTTCGGCCCGCCTCTCAACTGTCAATCAATCAATTTTTACTAGCTTATAAAAAAAATATCCACATACACACACCCAGGAAGCAGCCCGTAACAGGTGTCTAATGCCCAAATACCTATGTACTGCTAGGTAAGAGGAGCATCAGAATGAATGAAACTGCTGATTTTCGTTTGCGCCATCACCGGGGGATCGAACTTTGACCCTAGGACTACGAGTCGAGAGCGCTGTCCACTCAGCTATAAAGCCCCCTAGTGTGTGTATTGGTGCAAACGATAATTTGGGAGAGGTTAATGGAAAGGAATGATGTTTGGTGGCCTTGAAGGCGCTGGAAGAGGGTTGCCAGTTATGAATTTAAATTATAAATTGATTAAGATAGGATATATATGCAAAAGACGTTGTGAGAGATAGTAAGAAAAGTGTTCCTGACTGAGGTTAGGTACTGTGTGATTGACTTGTATGTTAGGAAAAATAATATTTATCAGAAACATAGATGTTCTTTAGAAATGTTTGTTTGCAAATAGTTGCAAATTATTGGGTAAAAAGCCAATGGTTACCATACCTTGAACAAACACACGTGAGCACAATTAGTCGACGGGGGTCAGAGAGTGAGAGTGAACAGCAAAACAGTAACAAAAAATGTGACAATAATGGGAAACTATGTCATTCAAACGTATACATGTTAACCATATAAATTACAGTAAACGCGCGCATACGTACGTATGTCAATCAATTTACATAAATAAACATTAACTAATAAGTACCTATAAAATGGACACATACAGATAATTACCGTACACATGTCAGTTTAATTACAGGTACACATAAACACATATAGCTTCACGTGTCTGTCGGTCATGACAATAGTACACATGGATACGAACACAAAACAGTCCATTATCAACTAGTGTGTGTGTGTGTGTGTGCATTCTCACCTGGTTCATTTTGCAGGAGTTGAGCTCTGGCTCTTTGGTCCCGCCTCTGTGTGTGTGTGTGTGTATGTGTGTGTGTGTGTGTGTATGTGTGTGTATATGTGTGTGTGTGTGTGTGTGTGTGTGTGTGTGTGTGTGTGTGTGTGTGTGTGTTTTATCCTTATATTTACTATATGTATCTGCAGAATCGAGTTATTAGCTCTTGGACCCCGCCTATCAAATAAATGTATTTATCCTCTTTTATATCTACTACATCTATTTCTCTCTAACTAACACACACACAAACACACACACACACACACACATACACACACACACACACACACACAAACTGGAGGCCTAGCGTCTAAATGGAGAGAGTTCGATGGTTATAATCCTAATGGTCCCCGATCGAATCCCGGTTGATGCAATAGCAAATCGAAAGATATTCTTTAACCTGATTCGACTGTTCACCTAGCACAAATGTTTCCATCAATGTATCCATCTATCTATCTACTTATATCTGTCAATCCATCAATCAATCTTCCCATTAAACCAACCATTTATCATTATATACATCTATCTATCCATGTATCCGTCCATCATCTCATCTTTCTATCTACCCATCTAGTCATCTGTCTTTCCGTCCATCAACTCATCTATGCATCCGTCTATCCGTCAATATATATATTTAGCAATCAATGTATCCATCCATCTATCTACCCATATAAATGTTCCATTAATCTATCCATTTATCATAACCATCTATCAACACCCTCCCCACTCCCTCTCCTATTTTACTACCAAACTCCCTCCTCTCGTTCTGGCACCTTCTCCTTCCCTTTTCCTCTCTCTCATAAACCTGCTCATCCTCCATCCTTCTGCCCTTCCCACTCCCGCCCCTATCCCAACCCGCCCTTCCAATCGTCTTCCCTCTCGCCGCAGATCCATCCCTTCGTTCTCATTACTTCCGCCGCTTCTCACTCTCGCCCTTCCCTCTGTTTTTCCTCCCTCCCGTTGCTAGTTCTTCCCTTCGTTCACTCACCTTCCCTTCTTACCCATCATGTATTCTTCCCTCCCGCCGCCAGCCCTTCCCATCGTCCTCCCTCCTACATCACACTCTCTGCCCCCTTTCCTGCACCTCCTTCACTCCCACTTCATCCCTTTTTTCCCTGTACCACTCCCCCTGTTCCCCCCTCTTCATCCTTCTTTCACCTGCACCTCTCCCCCTGTTCCCCCTTCTTCATCTTTATTTCACCTGCACCACTCCCCCTGTTCCCCCTCTTCATCCCTGTTTCACCTGCACCACTCCCCCTGTTCCCCCTCCTCATGCCTGTTTCACCTGCACCACTCCCCCTGCTCCCCCCTCTTTGGGATGAAGAGCCCTCCTGACTGTCTGGGTTCGAATCCTTCATATGTGTGGAGTTTTCAATTCCATATTGGCTTGGGGACCATTCAATCTTGTTCCCAAGCCATATGTATATATATATATATATACATATATATATATATATATATATATATATATATATATATATATATATATATATATATATATATATATATATATATATATATATATATATATATATGTATTATTAAATATGACCGAAAAAGTAAGATTAATAATTCTAACACGAATTTTCTCAATCTTTCGTACATTACGCTTCACTGTTGGAGGTAAATCAAAAATCACTTCTCCAAAATTCATTTTTATTTCTAGTCTGACGCGACACGGGCGCGTTTCGTAAAACTTATTACATTTTCAAAGACTTCACAAATACACAACTGATTAGAACTTACGTCTCTCTGATATTATATCTACATTTGAGTGAGGTGGGAAGGATGATGTGGCATAACACAAGACAGAACAGGGGGGATATTAATAGGGTATTAAAAGTATCAACACAAGACAGAACAGAAACAATGGGTATTGAATAGAAGTGTTTGTAGAAAGCCTATTGGTCCATATTTCTTGATGCTTCTATATTGGAGCGGAGTCTTGAGGTGGGTAGAATATAGTTGTGCAATAATTGGCTGTTGATTGCTGGTGTTGACTTCTTGATGTGTAGTGCCTCGCAAACGTCAAGCCGCCTGCTATCGCTGTATCTATCGATGATTTCTGTGTTGTTTACTAGGATTTCTCTGGCGATGGTTTGGTTATGGGAAGAGATTATATGTTCCTTAATGGAGCCCTGTTGCTTATGCATCGTTAAACGCCTAGAAAGAGATGTTGTTGTCTTGCCTATATACTGGGTTTTTTGGAGCTTACAGTCCCCAAGTGGGCATTTGAAGGCATAGACGACGTTAGTCTCTTTTAAAGCGTTCTGTTTTGTGTCTGGAGAGTTTCTCATGAGTAGGCTGGCCGTTTTTCTGGTTTTATAGTAAATCGTCAGTTGTATCCTCTGATTTTTGTCTGTAGGGATAACGTTTCTATTAACAATATCTTTCAGGACCCTTTCCTCCGTTTTATGAGCTGTGGAAAAGAAGTTCCTGTAAAATAGTCTAATAGGGGGTATAGGTGTTGTGTTAGTTGTCTCTTCAGAGGTTGCATGGCTTTTCACTTTCCTTCTTATGATGTCTTCGATGAAACCATTGGAGAAGCCGTTATTGACTAGGACCTGCCTTACCCTACAGAGTTCTTCGTCGACTTGCTTCCATTCTGAGCTGTGGCTGAAACCAGAAAAACGGCCAGCCTACTCATGAGAAACTCTCCAGACTCAAAACAGAACGCTTTAAAAGAGACTAACGTCGTCTATGCCTTCAAATGCCCACTTGGGGACTGTAAGCTCCAAAAAACCCAGTATATAGGCAAGACAACAACATCTCTTTCTAGGCGTTTAACGATGCATAAGCAACAGGGCTCCATTAAGGAACATATAATCTCTTCCCATAACCAAACCATCGCCAGAGAAATCCTAGTAAACAACACAGAAATCATCGATAGATACAGCGATAGCAGGCGGCTTGACGCTTGCGAGGCACTTCACATCAAGAAGTCAACACCAGCAATCAACAGCCAATTATTGCACAACTATATTCTACCCACCTCAAGACTCCGCTCCAGTATAGAAGCATCAAGAAATATGGACCAATAGGCTTTCTACAAACACTTCTATTCAATACCCATTGTTTCTGTTCTGTCTTGTGTTGATACTTTTAATACCCTATTAATATCCCCCCTGTTCTGTCTTGTGTTATGCCACATCATCCTTCCCACCTCACTCAAATGTAGATATAATATCAGAGAGACGTAAGTTCTAATCAGTTGTGTATTTGTGAAGTCTTTGAAAATGTAATAAGTTTTACGAAACGCGCCCGTGTCGCGTCAGACTAGAAATAAAAATGAATTTTGGAGAAGTGATTTTTGATTTACCTCCAACAGTGAAGCGTAATGTACGAAAGATTGAGAAAATTCGTGTTAGAATTATTAATCTTACTTTTTCGGTCATATTTAATAATATATGTCTACAGGAAAGACTGCTACCAAAATATACTAATATTAAAGTGCACGACCCAGCAGCAAGGAATCAAGCCTTCACGATAAAATATCGCCAGGATCTGATTCGTGATCAGATATACAAGGCAGAGAATGAAATCAAAGACAACAAAACGCAACTACTTCATGCTACAAACGAGTGGAGAAATAGCAACATCGACCATAGTATCCGTACCCGCATTGAACAACACCTCGACATCCTCACAGACCAACATCACCTCAGCACTGAAACAAGGATTATCAAGAAACTAACAACATTATATGGAGGACCTATGGCAATTCCACGACCAAGAGATGGCTTCCTGAACCTTGCAGGAATTAACCTCACTGAGGACCAAGTCACTCTCCTAAATCTGGGCATAAACGGTCATGTTATGTCCAGACCGAGTGAAATGGCCCGGAAAGTAGAGTTGGAAATTCTGTTGGACGACATATTCGACCTCGAGACACAAAAGAAGGTCACTACCAAAGATACCTTACAAGCAGAACTTATTGCAGAAGGAGGAAAGAATCGAGGCAACTACAGAAGCACCATACTGTCCCCCGAGCTTAAAGCGGCAGCTAAAAGCCTTCGTGAGAACAAGGAGATAGTTGTCAGGAGAGGTGACAAGTCGCCAATATATGTCATTCTTAAAAAAGACGAATATCTGGCGAAAATGAACATCATTCTCTCTGACCAAACTAAGTTCCAAAGGGTAACGAAGGACACTACAGCCGAATTAAAAGCAAAGGTCAACAAACTGATCGAAACTGTGAACGCCAAGAAATCCGGACTCCACCTGCCAAAGATCATTGGGGAATATAAACCTGGATATGCGTATGGAAATGTCAAGACGCACAAGCCTGGAAACCCACTTCGGCCAATCATTAGCCAGATACCCACACCCACGTACAGACTGGCGAAGCGACTCAACGGCCTGCTGACTCCTTATGTTCCTTGCGCCTTCAGCCTGAAGTCTCCAAAGGAATTTGTGGACTTACTGCGGGGCACACGGGCCACAGGGATAAGAGCCTCGTTGGACGTAGAATCGCTGTTTACCAACGTACCTGTGGACGAGACAATCGGAATGATAGCCGACAGAGTGTATCGTGATCCAGCCTGTACTCCTCTTGACATGCCAGAAAGTATTCTGAGGAAACTACTCCAAGCTTGTACTAAAGAGGCACCCTTCTTGAGCCCGGATGGGCACATGTATAAGCAAGTAGATGGGGTCACCATGGGTTCTCCCCTAGGTGTCCTGTTTGCAAACTTCTACATGGGTACCATCGAGCAAAAAGTCTTAGTCGACATGAACTTGAAACCGGCCATATACTGCAGGTATGTTGACGACATTTTTACACAGGTACCTGATGTCAGACATCTGCAGGAGCTGAAGGAGGCATTTGAGCAGAGTTCCGTGCTGCGTTTCACTTACGAGACGGAAAAGGATGGGAAGCTGCCTTTTCTAGATGTAACAGTCATGGAAAAGGGCGGAGGTTTCCACACTGCAGTCTACACTAAGGAAACAAACATAGGAATGTGCCTAAATGCCAACAGCGACTGCCCCGACAGGTACAAGAGGAGTGTTGTTAACGCATACGTCGACCGTGCTCTCAGCCACAGCTCAGAATGGAAGCAAGTCGACGAAGAACTGTGTAGGGTAAGGCAGGTCCTAGTCAATAACGGCTTCTCCAATGGTTTCATCGAAGACATCATAAGAAGGAAAGTGAAAAGCCATGCAACCTCTGAAGAGACAACTAACACAACACCTATACCCCCTATTAGACTATTTTACAGGAACTTCTTTTCCACAGCTCATAAAACGGAGGAAAGGGTCCTGAAAGATATTGTTAATAGAAACGTTATCCCTACAGACAAAAATCAGAGGATACAACTGACGATTTACTATAAAACCAGAAAAACGGCCAGCCTACTCATGAGAAACTCTCCAGACACAAAACAGAACGCTTTAAAAGAGACTAACGTCGTCTATGCCTTCAAATGCCCACTTGGGGACTGTAAGCTCCAAAAAACCCAGTATATAGGCAAGACAACAACATCTCTTTCTAGGCGTTTAACGATGCATAAGCAACAGGGCTCCATTAAGGAACATATAATCTCTTCCCATAACCAAACCATCGCCAGAGAAATCCTAGTAAACAACACAGAAATCATCGATAGATACAGCGATAGCAGGCGGCTTGACGTTTGCGAGGCACTACACATCAAGAAGTCAACACCAGCAATCAACAGCCAATTATTGCACAACTATATTCTACCCACCTCAAGACTCCGCTCCAATATAGAAGCATCAAGAAATATGGACCAATAGGCTTTCTACAAACACTTCTATTCAATACCCATTGTTTCTGTTCTGTCTTGTGTTGATACTTTTAATACCCTATTAATATCCCCCCCTGTTCTGTCTTGTGTTATGCCACATCATCCTTCCCACCTCACTCAAATGTAGATATAATATCAGAGAGACGTAAGTTCTAATCAGTTGTGTATTTGTGAAGTCTTTGAAAATGTAATAAGTTTTACGAAACGCGCCCGTGTCGCGTCAGACTAGAAATAAAAATGAATTTTGGAGAAGTGATTTTTGATTTACCTCCAACAGTGAAGCGTAATGTACGAAAGATTGAGAAAATTCGTGTTAGAATTATTATTCTTACTTTTTCGGTCATATTTAATAATATATGTCTACAGGAAAGACTGCTACCAAAATATACTAATATATATATGTATGTATGTATTTTCTTTAAAAATTTTATATTTATAAATATATATGTATATTTAAATATTGATCTGAGCCTGTATGGATATGGACCCTGTGGGTCCAGGAGGCCATCTGTGTCTCCTCAGATGGTCTCCCTTATCACAGTTTGTGTCTATGGATGTGTGTCAGTGTGTGAGTGTGAGTGTCACTGTGAGTGTACGGGTGAGTGTGGGTGTCCCTGTGAGTGTCCGGATGATTATGTGTCCGGTTACATCTGTGGTTTCGGGAGGCCATCTGTGTTCCCTCAGATGGTCTTCCTTATCACAGTCTATGGATGTGTGTGTATGAGTGTCCCTGTGAATGTTCGGATAAGGGTGTGTGTGTGTGTGTGAGTGTAGTGTCCGGATTTATGTGAGGTTTGGTTCCAGGAACCATTTGTGTCCCTCCTCCCCCAAATCTCCCCCCTTATTCCCACCGTGGGTTCGAATCCCAGGTGATTAGACCTACCCTAGGTCTATGGATCCAAGGTATCCATCCGTGGGCCCAACGGATTTCACCCCTTCCCCACTTTCCAAGGGCCAGGCCAATTCCAGCTATCCAGGGAACCTGTTGAAACAGAGGTAGCTACAGGAGGGGACACACAAATATTTGTGCCCTGCAGTTACACACCCGTTCCGACAGACTCGATCGCAATCTATCCAGATGAGAACACGTTCTCTTCCGACTAGACCACGCTGGAGTCGCTGTATGTCTCAAATTTGGTGCCTTTGTTTATAGTTCGTATTTTTGGTGTATTAATTGATTTGTTTTAATTTTTTAATGACTTAGGTAGATTGATTTAGGGAGTCGGGGGGAGGTGGTAGCGTGTGTAGTAGATTATACGAGATCGCGGTTAGTTAGTATTTATCAGGTTGTGTTCACCTAGTTGTTCTTGCGAGGGTTGAGCTCTGCTCTTTCGGCCCGCCTCTCAACTGTCAATCAATCAATTTTTACTAGCTTATAAAAAAAATATCCACATACACACACCCAGGAAGCAGCCCGTAACAGGTGTCTAATGCCCAAATACCTATGTACTGCTAGGTAAGAGGAGCATCAGAATGAATGAAACTGCTGATTTTCGTTTGCGCCATCACCGGGGGATCGAACTTTGACCCTAGGACTACGAGTCGAGAGCGCTGTCCACTCAGCTATAAAGCCCCCTAGTGTGTGTATTGGTGCAAACGATAATTTGGGAGAGGTTAATGGAAAGGAATGATGTTTGGTGGCCTTGAAGGCGCTGGAAGAGGGTTGCCAGTTATGAATTTAAATTATAAATTGATTAAGATAGGATATATATGCAAAAGACGTTGTGAGAGATAGTAAGAAAAGTGTTTCTGACTGAGGTTAGGTACTGTGTGATTGACTTGTATGTTAGGAAAAATAATATTTATCAGAAACATAGATGTTCTTTAGAAATGTTTGTTTGCAAATAGTTGCAAATTATTGGGTAAAAAGCCAATGGTTACCATACCTTGAACAAACACACGTGAGCACAATTAGTCGACGGGGGTCAGAGAGTGAGAGTGAACAGCAAAACAGTAACAAAAAATGTGACAATAATGGGAAACTATGTCATTCAAACGTATACATGTTAACCATATAAATTACAGTAAACGCGCGCATACGTACGTATGTCAATCAATTTACATAAATAAACATTAACTAATAAGTACCTATAAAATGGACACATACAGATAATTACCGTACACATGTCAGTTTAATTACAGGTACACATAAACACATATAGCTTCACGTGTCTGTCGGTCATGACAATAGTACACATGGATACGAACACAAAACAGTCCATTATCAACTAGTGTGTGTGTGTGTGTGTGCATTCTCACCTAATTCATTTTGCAGGGGTTGAGCTCTGGCTCTTTGGTCCCGCCTCTGTGTGTGTGTGTGTGTATGTGTGTGTGTGTGTGTGTATGTGTGTGTATATGTGTGTGTGTGTGTGTGTGTGTGTGTGTGTGTGTTTTATCCTTATATTTACACTATGTATCTGCAGAATCGAGTTATTAGCTCTTGGACCCCGCCTATCAAATAAATGTATTTATCCTCTTTTATATCTACTACATCTATTTCTCTCTAACTAACACACACACAAACACACACACACACACACACATACACACACACACACACACACACACACATATATACACACACATACTCCACAGTCACATCAGAAGGAAAACAACAGTGAAAGAACAGGTATTGAAACTTAGAACAGGCGAGGACAGGTATACAGAGAATGACAGAGAGGTGTGTGAGGAACTCAACAAGAGGTTCCAGGAGGTCTTCACAATAGAACAGGGTGAGGTCACTGTGCTAGGAGAAAGGGAGGTAAACCAGGCGGCCTTGGAGGAGTTCGAAATTACGAGAGAGGAGGTCAAGAGACACCTGCTGGATCTGGATGTTAGAAAGGCTGTTGGTCCAGATGGGATCTCACCATGGGTACTGAAAGAGTGTGCAGAGGCACTTTGCCTGCCACTCTCCATAGTGTATAGTAAGTCACTAGAGACGGGAGACCTACCAGAAATATGGAAGACGGCGAATGTGGTCCCAATATACAAAATGGGCGACAGACAAGAGGCACTGAACTACAGGCCAGTGTCCTTGACTTGTATACCATGCAAGGTGATGGAGAAGATCGTGAGAAAAAACCTGGTAACACATCTGGAGAGAAGGGACTTCGTGACAAATCGCCAACATGGATTCAGGGAGGGTAAATCTTGCCTTACAGGCTTGATAGAATTCTACGATCAGGTGACACAGATTAAGCAAGAAAGAGAGGGCTGGGCGGACTGCATTTTCTTGGATTGTCGGAAAGCCTTTGACACAGTACCGCATAAGAGGCTGGTACATAAGCTGGAGAGACAGGCAGGTGTAGCTGGTAAGGTGCTCCAGTGGATAAGGGAGTATCTAAGCAATAGGAAGCAGAGAGTTACGGTGAGGGGTGAGACCTCCGATTGGCGTGAAGTCACTAGTGGAGTCCCACAGGGCTCTGTACTCGGTCCTATCTTGTTTCTGATATATGTAAATGATCTCCCGGAGGGTATCGATTCATTTCTCTCAATGTTTGCGGACGATGCTAAAATTATGAGAAGGATTAAAACAGAAGAGGACTGTTTGAGGCTTCAAGAAGACCTAGACAAGCTGAAGGAATGGTCGAACAAATGGTTGTTAGAGTTTAACCCAACCAAATGTAATGTAATGAAGATAGGTGTAGGGAGCAGGAGGCCAGATACAAGGTATCATCTGGGAGAGGAAATTCTTCAGGAGTCAGAGAAGGAAAAAGACTTGGGGGTTGATATCACGCCAGACCTGTCTCCTGCAGCACATATCAAGCGGATAACATCAGCGGCATATGCCAGGCTGGCCAACATACGAACGGCATTCAGAAACTTGTGTAAAGAATCATTCAGAACTTTGTATACCACATATGTCAGGCCAATCCTGGAGTATGCAGCCCCAGCATGGAGTCCATATCTAGTCAAGGATAAGACTAAACTGGAAAAGGTTCAAAGGTTTGCCACCAGACTAGTCCCCGAGCTGAGAGGTATGAGCTACGAGGAGAGACTACGGGAATTAAACCTCACTTCGCTGGAAGACAGAAGAGTTAGGGGGGACATGATCACCACATTCAAGATTCAGAAGGGGATTGATAGGGTAGATAAAGACAGTCTATTTAACACAAGGGGAACACGCACAAGGGGACACAGGTGGAAACTGAGTGCCCAAATGAGCCACAGAGATATTAGAAAGAACTTTTTTAGTGTCAGAGTGGTTGACAAATGGAATGCATTAGAAAGTGATGTGGTGGAGGCTGACTCCATACACAGTTTCAAGTGTAGATATGACAGAGCCCGATAGGCTCATGAATCTGTACACCTGTTGATTGACGGTTGAGAGGCGGGACCAAAGAGCCAGAGCTCAACCCCCGCAAACACAACTAGGTGAGTACAACTAGGTGAGTACACACAAACTGGAGGCCTAGCGTCTAAATGGAGAGAGTTCGATGGTTATAATCCTAATGGTCCCCGATCGAATCCCGGTTGATGCAATAGCAAATCGAAAGATATTCTTTAACCTGATTCGACTGTTCACCTAGCACAAATGTTTCCATCAATGTATCCATCTATCTATCTACTTATATCTGTCAATCCATCAATCAATCTTCCCATTAAACCAACCATTTATCATTATATACATCTATCTATCCATGTATCCGTCCATCATCTCATCTTTCTATCCACCCATCTAGTCATCTGTCTTTCCGTCCATCAACTCATCTATGCATCCGTCTATCCGTCAATATATATATTTAGCAATCAATGTATCCATCCATCTATCTACCCATATAAATGTTCCATTAATCTATCCATTTATCATAACCATCTATCAACACCCTCCCCACTCCCTCTCCTATTTTACTACCAAACTCCCTCCTCTCGTTCTGGCACCTTCTCCTTCCCTTTTCCTCTCTCTCATAAACCTGCTCATCCTCCATCCTTCTGCCCTTCCCACTCCCGCCCCTATCCCAACCCGCCCTTCCCATCGTCTTCCCTCTCGCCGCAGATCCATCCCTTCGTTCTCATTACTTCCGCCGCTTCTCACTCTCGCCCTTCCCTCTGTTTTTCCTCCCTCCCGTTGCTAGTTCTTCCCTTCGTTCACTCACCTTCCCTTCTTACCCATCATGTATTCTTCCCTCCCGCCGCCAGCCCTTCCCATCGTCTTCCCTCCTACATCACACTCTCTGCCCCCTTTCCTGCACCTCCTTCACTCCCAATTCATCCCTTTTTTCCCTGTACCACTCCCCCTGTTCCCCCCTCTTCATCCTTCTTTCACCTGCACCTCTCCCCCTGTTCCCCCCTCTTCATCTTTATTTCACCTGCACCACTCCCCCTGTTCCCCCTCTTCATCCCTGTTTCACCTGCACCACTCCCCCTGTTCCCCCTCCTCATGCCTGTTTCACCTGCACCACTCTCCCTGCTCCCCCCACTTAGGGATGAAGAGCCCTCCTGACTGTCTGGGTTCGAATCCTTCAAATGTGTGGAGTTTTCAATTCCATATTGGCTTGGGGACCATTCAATCTTGTTCCCAAGCCATATGTATATATATATATATATATATATATATATATATATATATATATATATATATATATATATATATATATATATATATATGTATGTATGTATTTTCTTTAAAAATTTTATATTTATAAATATATATGTATATTTAAATATTGATCTGAGCCTGTATGGATATGGACCCTGTGGGTCCAGGAGGCCATCTGTGTCCCCTCAGATGGTCTCCACTATCACAATTTGTGTCTATGGATGTGTGTCAGTGTGTGAGCGTGAGTGTCACTGTGAGTGTACGGGTGAGTGTGGGTGTCCCTGTGAGTGTCCGGATGATTATGTGTCCGGTTACATCTGTGGTTTCGGGAGGCCATCTGTGTCCCCTCAGATGGTCTCCCTTATCACAGTCTATGGATGTGTATGTATGAGTGTCCCTGTGAATGTTCGGATAAGGGTGTGTGTGTGTGTGTGAGTGTAGTGTCCGGATTTATGTGAGGTTTGGTTCCAGGAACCATTTGTGTCCCTCCTCCCCCAAATCTCCCCCCTTATTCCCACCGTGGGTTCGAATCCCAGGTGATTAGACCTACCCTAGGTCTATGGATCCAAGGTATCCATCCGTGGGCCCAACGGATTTCACCCCTTCCCCACTTTCCAAGGGCCAGGCCAATTCCAGCTATCCAGGGAACCTGTTGAAACAGAGGCAGCTACAGGAGGGGACACACAAATATTTGTGCCCTGCAGTTACACACCCGTTCCGACAGACTCGATCGCAATCTATCCAGATGAGAACACGTTCTCTTCCGACTAGACCACGCTGGAGTCGCTGTATGTCTCAAATTTGGTGCCTTTATTTATAGTTAGTATTTTTGGTGTATTAATTGATTTGTTTTAATTTTTTAATGACTTAGGTAGATTGATTTAGGGAGTCGGGAGGAGGTGGTAGCGTGTGTAGTAGATTATACGAGATCGCGGTTAGTTAGTATTTATCAGGTTGTGTTCACCTAGTTGTTCTTGCGAGGGTTGAGCTCTGCTCTTTCGGCCCGCCTCTCAACTGTCAATCAATCAATTTTTACTAGCTTATAAAAAAAATATCCACATACACACACCCAGGAAGCAGCCCGTAACAGGTGTCTAATGCCCAAATACCTATGTACTGCTAGGTAAGGGGAGCATCAGAATGAATGAAACTCTGCTGATTTTCGTTTGCGCCATCACCGGGGGATCGAACTTTGACCCTAGGACTACGAGTCGAGAGCGCTGTCCACTCAGCTATAAAGCCCCCTAGTGTGTGTATTGGTGCAAACGATAATTTGGGAGAGGTTAATGGAAAGGAATGATGTTTGGTGGCCTTGAAGGCGCTGGAAGAGGGTTGCCAGTTATGAATTTAAATTATTAATTGATTAAGATAGGATATATATGCAAAAGACGTTGTGAGAGATAGAAAGAAAAGTGTTTCTGACTGAGGTTAGGTACTGTGTGATTGACTTGTATGTTAGGAAAAATAATATTTATCAGAAACATAGATGTTCTTTAAAAATGTTTGTTTGCAAATAGTTGCAAATTATTGGGTAAAAAGCCAATGGTTACCATACCTTGAACAAACACACGTGAGCACAATTAGTCGACGGGGGTCAGAGAGTGAGAGTGAACAGCAAAACAGTAACAAAAAATGTGACAATAATGGGAAACTATGTCATTCAAACGTATACATGTTAACCATATAAATTACAGTAAACGCGCGCATACGTACGTATGTCAATCAATTTACATAAATAAACATTAACTAATAAGTACCTATAAAATGGACACATACAGATAATTACCGTACACATGTCAGTTTAATTACAGGTACACATAATCACATATAGCTTCACGTGTCTGTCGGTCATGACAATAGTACACATGGATACGAACACAAAACAGTCCATTATCAACTAGTGTGTGTGTGTGTGTGCATTCTCACCTAATTCATTTTGCAGGGGTTGAGCTCTGGCTCTTTGGTCCCGCCTCTGTGTGTGTGTGTGTGTATGTGTGTGTGTGTGTGTGTATGTGTGTGTATATGTGTGTGTGTGTGTGTGTGTGTGTGTGTGTGTGTGTGTGTGTGTTTTATCCTTATATTTACACTATGTATCTGCAGAATCGAGTTATTAGCTCTTGGACCCCGCCTATCAAATAAATGTATTTATCCTCTTTTATATCTACTACATCTATTTCTCTCTAACTAACACACACACAAACACACACACACACACACACATACACACACACACACACACACACACACACATATACACACACATACTCCACAGTCACATCAGAAGGAAAACAACAGTGAAAGAACAGGTATTGAAACTTAGAACAGGCGAGGACAGGTATACAGAGAATGACAGAGAGGTGTGTGAGGAACTCAACAAGAGGTTCCAGGAGGTCTTCACAATAGAACAGGGTGAGGTCACTGTGCTAGGAGAAAGGGAGGTAAACCAGGCGGCCTTGGAGGAGTTCGAAATTACGAGAGAGGAGGTCAAGAGACACCTGCTGGATCTGGATGTTAGAAAGGCTGTTGGTCCAGATGGGATCTCACCATGGGTACTGAAAGAGTGTGCAGAGGCACTTTGCCTGCCACTCTCCATAGTGTATAGTAAGTCACTAGAGACGGGAGACCTACCAGAAATATGGAAGACGGCGAATGTGGTCCCAATATACAAAAAGGGCGACAGACAAGAGGCACTGAACTACAGGCCAGTGTCCTTGACTTGTATACCATGCAAGGTGATGGAGAAGATCGTGAGAAAAAACCTGGTAACACATCTGGAGAGAAGGGACTTCGTGACAAATCGCCAACATGGATTCAGGGAGGGTAAATCTTGCCTTACAGGCTTGATAGAATTCTACGATCAGGTGACACAGATTAAGCAAGAAAGAGAGGGCTGGGCGGACTGCATTTTCTTGGATTGTCGGAAAGCCTTTGACACAGTACCGCATAAGAGGCTGGTACATAAGCTGGAGAGACAGGCAGGTGTAGCTGGTAAGGTGCTCCAGTGGATAAGGGAGTATCTAAGCAATAGGAAGCAGAGAGTTACGGTGAGGAGTGAGACCTCCGATTGGCGTGAAGTCACTAGTGGAGTCCCACAGGGCTCTGTACTCGGTCCTATCTTGTTTCTGATATATGTAAATGATCTCCCGGAGGGTATCGATTCATTTCTCTCAATGTTTGCGGACGATGCTAAAATTATGAGAAGGATTAAAACAGAAGAGGACTGTTTGAGGCTTCAAGAAGACCTAGACAAGCTGAAGGAATGGTCGAACAAATGGTTGTTAGAGTTTAACCCAACCAAATGTAATGTAATGAAGATAGGTGTAGGGAGCAGGAGGCCAGATACAAGGTATCATCTGGGAGAGGAAATTCTTCAGGAGTCAGAGAAGGAAAAAGACTTGGGGGTTGATATCACGCCAGACCTGTCTCCTGCAGCACATATCAAGCGGATAACATCAGCGGCATATGCCAGGCTGGCCAACATACGAACGGCATTCAGAAACTTGTGTAAAGAATCATTCAGAACTTTGTATACCACATATGTCAGGCCAATCCTGGAGTATGCAGCCCCAGCATGGAGTCCATATCTAGTCAAGGATAAGACTAAACTGGAAAAGGTTCAAAGGTTTGCCACCAGACTAGTCCCCGAGCTGAGAGGTATGAGCTACGAGGAGAGACTACGGGAATTAAACCTCACTTCGCTGGAAGACAGAAGAGTTAGGGGGGACATGATCACCACATTCAAGATTCTGAAGGGGATTGATAGGGTAGATAAAGACAGTCTATTTAACACAAGGGGAACACGCACAAGGGGACACAGGTGGAAACTGAGTGCCCAAATGAGCCACAGAGATATTAGAAAGAACTTTTTTAGTGTCAGAGTGGTTGACAAATGGAATGCATTAGGAAGTGATGTGGTGGAGGCTGACTCCATACACAGTTTCAAGTGTAGATATGACAGAGCCCGATAGGCTCATGAATCTGTACACCTGTTGATTGACGGTTGAGAGGCGGGACCAAAGAGCCAGAGCTCAACCCCCGCAAACACAACTAGGTGAGTACAACTAGGTGAGTACACACAAACTGGAGGCCTAGCGTCTAAATGGAGAGAGTTCGATAGTTATAATCCTAATGGTCCCCGATCGAATCCCGGTTGATGCAATAGCAAATCGAAAGATATTCTTTAACCTGATTCGACTGTTCACCTAGCACAAATGTTTCCATCAATGTATCCATCTATCTATCTACTTATATCTGTCAATCCATCAATCAATCTTCCCATTAAACCAACCATTTATCATTATATACATCTATCTATCCATGTATCCGTCCATCATCTCATCTTTCTATCCACCCATCTAGTCATCTGTCTTTCCGTCCATCAACTCATCTATGCATCCGTCTATCCGTCAATATATATATTTAGCAATCAATGTATCCATCCATCTATCTACCCATATAAATGTTCCATTAATCTATCCATTTATCATAACCATCTATCAACACCCTCCCCACTCCCTCTCCTATTTTACTACCAAACTCCCTCCTCTCGTTCTGGCACCTTCTCCTTCCCTTTTCCTCTCTCTCATAAACCTGCTCATCCTCCATCCTTCTGCCCTTCCCACTCCCGCCCCTATCCCAACCCGCCCTTCCCATCGTCTTCCCTCTCGCCGCAGATCCATCCCTTCGTTCTCATTACTTCCGCCGCTTCTCACTCTCGCCCTTCCCTCTGTTTTTCCTCCCTCCCGTTGCTAGTTCTTCCCTTCGTTCACTCACCTTCCCTTCTTACCCATCATGTATTCTTCCCTCCCGCCGCCAGCCCTTCCCATCGTCTTCCCTCCTACATCACACTCTCTGCCCCCTTTCCTGCACCTCCTTCACTCCCACTTCATCCCTTTTTTCCCTGTACCACTCCCCCTGTTCCCCCCTCTTCATCCTTCTTTCACCTGCACCTCTCCCCCTGTTCCCCCCTCTTCATCTTTATTTCACCTGCACCACTCCCTCTGTTCCCCCTCTTCATCCCTGTTTCACCTGCACCACTCCCCCTGTTCCCCCTCCTCATGCCTGTTTCACCTGCACCACTCCCCCTGCTCCCCCCACTTTGGGATGAAGAGCCCTCCTGACTGTCTGGGTTCGAATCCTTCAAATGTGTGGAGTTTTCAATTCCATATTGGCTTTGGGACCATTCAATCTTGTTCCCAAGCCATATGTATATATATATATATATATATATATATATATATATATATATATATATATGTATGTATGTATTTTCTTTAAAAATTTTATATTTATAAATATATATGTATATTTAAATATTGATCTGAGCCTGTATGGATATGGACCCTGTGGGTCCAGGAGGCCATCTGTGTCCCCTCAGATGGTCTCCACTATCACAATTTGTGTCTATGGATGTGTGTCAGTGTGTGAGCGTGAGTGTCACTGTGAGTGTACGGGTGAGTGTGGGTGTCCCTGTGAGTGTCCGGATGATTATGTGTCCGGTTACATCTGTGGTTTCGGGAGGCCATCTGTGTCCCCTCAGATGGTCTCCCTTATCACAGTCTATGGATGTGTATGTATGAGTGTCCCTGTGAATGTTCGGATAAGGGTGTGTGTGTGTGTGTGAGTGTAGTGTCCGGATTTATGTGAGGTTTGGTTCCAGGAACCATTTGTGTCCCTCCTCCCCCAAATCTCCCCCCTTATTCCCACCGTGGGTTCGAATCCCAGGTGATTAGACCTACCCTAGGTCTATGGATCCAAGGTATCCATCCGTGGACCCAACGGATTTCACCCCTTCCCCACTTTCCAAGGGCCAGGCCAATTCCAGCTATCCAGGGAACCTGTTGAAACAGAGGCAGCTACAGGAGGGGACACACAAATATTTGTGCCCTGCAGTTACACACCCGTTCCGACAGACTCGATCGCAATCTATCCAGATGAGAACACGTTCTCTTCCGACTAGACCACGCTGGAGTCGCTGTATGTCTCAAATTTGGTGCCTTTATTTATAGTTAGTATTTTTGGTGTATTAATTGATTTGTTTTAATTTTTTAATGACTTAGGTAGATTGATTTAGGGAGTCGGGAGGAGGTGGTAGCGTGTGTAGTAGATTATACGAGATCGCGGTTAGTTAGTATTTATCAGGTTGTGTTCACCTAGTTGTTCTTGCGAGGGTTGAGCTCTGCTCTTTCGGCCCGCCTCTCAACTGTCAATCAATCAATTTTTACTAGCTTATAAAAAAAATATCCACATACACACACCCAGGAAGCAGCCCGTAACAGGTGTCTAATGCCCAAATACCTATGTACTGCTAGGTAAGGGGAGCATCAGAATGAATGAAACTCTGCTGATTTTCGTTTGCGCCATCACCGGGGGATCGAACTTTGACCCTAGGACTACGAGTCGAGAGCGCTGTCCACTCAGTTATAAAGCCCCCTAGTGTGTGTATTGGTGCAAACGATAATTTGGGAGATGTTAATGGAAAGGAATGATGTTTGGTGGCCTTGAAGGCGCTGGAAGAGGGTTGCCAGTTATGAATTTAAATTATTAATTGATTAAGATAGGATATATATGCAAAAGACGTTGTGAGAGATAGAAAGAAAAGTGTTTCTGACTGAGGTTAGGTACTGTGTGATTGACTTGTATGTTAGGAAAAATAATATTTATCAGAAACATAGATGTTCTTTAGAAATGTTTGTTTGCAAATAGTTGCAAATTATTGGGTAAAAAGCCAATGGTTACCATACCTTGAACAAACACACGTGAGCACAATTAGTCGACGGGGGTCAGAGAGTGAGAGTGAACAGCAAAACAGTAACAAAAAATGTGACAATAATGGGAAACTATGTCATTCAAACGTATACATGTTAACCATATAAATTACAGTAAACGCGCGCATAGGTACGTATGTCAATCAATTTACATAAATAAACATTAACTAATAAGTACCTATAAAATGGACACATACAGATAATTACCGTACACATGTCAGTTTAATTACAGGTACACATAAACACATATAGCTTCACGTGTCTGTCGGTCATGACAATAGTACACATGGATACGAACACAAAACAGTCCATTATCAACTAGTGTGTGTGTGTGTGTGTGTGCATTCTCACCTAGTTCATTTTGCAGGGGTTGAGCTCTGGCTCTTTGGTCCCGCCTCTGTGTGTGTGTGTGTGTATGTGTGTGTGTGTGTGTAAGTATGTGTGTGTGTGTGTGTGTGTGTGTGTGTGTGTGTGTGTGTGTGTTTTATCCTTATATTTACTATATGTATCTGCAGAATCGAGTTATTAGCTCTTGGACCCCGCCTATCAAATAAATGTATTTATCCTCTTTTATATCTACTACATCTCTTTCTCTCTAACTAACACACACACAAACACACACACACACACACACACATACATACACACACACACACACACACACACACACAAACTGGAGGCCTAGCGTCTAAATGGAGAGAGTTCGATGGTTATAATCCTAATGGTCCCCGATCGAATCCCGGTTGATGCAATAGCAAATCGAAAGATATTCTTTAACCTGATTCGACTGTTCACCTAGCACAAATGTATCCATCAATGTATCCATCTATCTATCTACTTATATCTGTCAATCCATCAATCAATCTTCCCATTAAACCAACCATTTATCATTATATACATCTATCTATCCATGTATCCGTCCATCATCTCATCTTTCTATCCACCCATCTAGTCATCTGTCTTTCCGTCCATCAACTCATCTATGCATCCGTCTATCCGTCAATATATATATTTAGCAATCAATGTATCCATCCATGTATCTACCTATATAAATGTTCCATTAATCTATCCATTTATCATAACCATCTATCAACACCCTCCCCACTCCCTCTCCTATTTTACTACCAAACTCCCTCCTCTCGTTCTGGCACCTTCTCCTTCCCTTTTCCTCTCTCTCATAAACCTGCTCATCCTCCATCCTTCTGCCCTTCCCACTCCCGCCCCTATCCCATCCCGCCCTTCCCATCGTCTTCCCTCTCGCCGCAGATCCATCCCTTCGTTCTCATTACTTCCGCCGCTTCTCACTCTCGCCCTTCCCTCTGTTTTTCCTCCCTCCCGTTGCTAGTTCTTCCCTTCGTTCACTCACCTTCCCTTCTTACCCATCATGTATTCTTCCCTCCCGCCGCCAGCCCTTCCCATCGTCCTCCCTCCTACATCACACTCTCTGCCCCCCTTCCTGCACCTCCTTCACTCCCACTTCATCCCTTTTTCCCCTGTACCACTCCCCCTGTTCCCCCCTCTTCATCCTTCTTTCACCTGCACCTCTCCCCCTGTTCCCCCCCCTCTTCATCTTTATTTCACCTGCACCACTCCCCCTGTTCCCTCTCTTCATCCCTGTTTCACCTGCACCACTCCCCCTGTTCCCCCTCCTCATGCCTGTTTCACCTGCACCACTCCCCCTGCTCCCCCCTCTGTGGGATGAAGAGCCCTCCTGACTGTCTGGGTTCGAATCCTTCATATGTGTGGAGTTTTCAATTCCATATTGGCTTGGGGGACCATTCAATCTTGTTCCCAAGCCATATGTATATATATAAATATATATATATATATATATATATATATATATATATATATATATATATATATATATATATATATATATATATATATATATATATGTATGTATGTATGTATTTTCTTTAAAAATTTTATATTTATAAATATATATGTATATTTAAATATTGATCTGAGCCTGTATGGATATGGACCCTGTGGGTCCAGGAGGCCATCTGTGTCCCTTCAGATGGTCTCTACTATCACAATTTGTGTCTATGGATGTGTGTCAGTGTGTGAGCGTGAGTGTCACTGTGAGTGTACGGGTGAGTGTGGGTGTCCCTGTGAGTGTCCGGATGATTATGTGTCCGGTTACATCTGTGGTTTCGGGAGGCCATCTGTGTCCCCTCAGATGGTCTCCCTTATCACAGTCTATGGATGTGTGTGTATGAGTGTCCCTGTGAATGTTCGGATAAGGGTGTGTGTGTGTGTGTGAGTGTAGTGTCCGGATTTATGTGAGGTTTGGTTCCAGGAACCATTTGTGTCCCTCCTTCCCCAAATCTCCCCCCTTATTCCCACCGTGGGTTCGAATCCCAGGTGATTAGACCTACCCTAGGTCTATGGATCCAAGGTATCCATCCGTGGGCCCAACGGATTTCACCCCTTCCCCACTTTCCAAGGGCCAGGCCAATTCCAGCTATCCAGGGAACTTGTTGAAACAGAGGCAGCTACAGGAGGGGACACACAAATATTTGTGCCCTGCAGTTACACACCCGTTCCGACAGACTCGATCGCAATCTATCCAGATGAGAACACGTTCTCTTCCGACTAGACCACGCTGGAGTCGCTGTATGTCTCAAATTTGGTGCCTTTATTTATAGTTAGTATTTTTGGTGTATTAATTGATTTGTTTTAATTTTTTAATGACTTAGGTAGATTGATTTAGGGAGTCGGGGGGAGGTGGTAGCGTGTGTAGTAGATTATACGAGATCGCGGTTAGTTAGTATTTATCAGGTTGTGTTCACCTAGTTGTTCTTGCGAGGGTTGAGCTCTGCTCTTTCGGCCCGCCTCTCAACTGTCAATCAATCAATTTTTACTAGGTTATAAAAAAAATATCCACATACACACACCAAGGAAGCAGCCCGTAACAGGTGTCTAATGCCCAAATACCTATGTACTGCTAGGTAAGAGGAGCATCAGAATGAATGAAACTCTGCTGATTTTCGTTTGCGCCATCACCGGGGGATCGAACTTTGACCCTAGGACTACGAGTCGAGAGCGCTGTCCACTCAGCTATAAAGCCCCCTAGTGTGTGTATTGGTGCAAACGATAATTTGGGAGAGGTTAATGGAAAGGAATGATGTTTGGTGGCCTTGAAGGCGCTGGAAGAGGGTTGCCAGTTATGAATTTAAATTATTAATTGATTAAGATAGGATATATATGCAAAAGACGTTGTGAGAGATAGTAAGAAAAGTGTTTCTGACTGAGGTTAGGTACTGTGTGATTGACTTGTATGTTAGGAAAAATAATATTTATCAGAAACATAGATGTTCTTTAGAAATGTTTGTTTGCAAATAGTTGCAAATTATTGGGTAAAAAGCCATTGGTTACCGTACCTTGAACAAACACACGTGAGCACAATTAGTCGACGGGGGTCAGAGAGTGAGAGTGAACAGCGAAACAGTAACAAAAAATGTGACAGTAATGGGAAACTATGTCATTCAAACGTATACATGTTAACCATATAAATTATAGTAAACGCGCGCATAGGTACGTATGTCAATCAATTTACATAAATAAACATTAACTAATATGTACCTTTAAAATGGACACATACAGATAATTACCGTACATATGTCAGTTTAATTACAGGTACACATAAACACATATAGCTTCACGTGTCTGTCGGTCATGACAATAGTACACATGGATACGAACACAAAACAGTCCATTATCAACTAGTGTGTGTGTGTGTGTGTGCATTCTCACCTGGTTCATTTTGCAGGAGTTGAGCTCTGGCTCTTTGGTCCCGCCTCTGTGTGTGTGTGTGTGTATGTGTGTGTGTGTACTCACCTAATTGTACTCACCTAATTGTGCTTGCGGGGGTTGAGCTTTGGCTCTTTGATCCCGCCTCTCAACTGTCAATCAACTGGTGTACAGATTCCTGAGCCTATTGGGCTCTATCATATCTACATTTGAAACTGTGTATGGAGTCAGCCTCCACCACATCACTTCCTAGTGCATTCCATTTATTAACTGCTCTGACACTGAAAAAATTCTTTCTAACGTCTCTGTGGCTCATCTGGGTACTAAGTTTCCACCTGTGTCCCCTTGGTCGTGTCCCACCCGTGCTGAAGAGTTTGTCTTTGTCCACCCTGTCAATTCCTTCCCCTGAGAATTTTGTAGGTGGTTATCATGTCTCCCCTTACTCTTCTGTTTTCCAGGGATGTGAGGTTCAGCTCCTTTAGCCTTTCCTCGTAGCTCAATCCTCTCAGTTCCGGGACGAGCCTGGTGGCATACCGCTGAATCTTCTCTAACTTTGTCTTGTGTTTAACTAGGTATGGACTCCAGGCTGGAGCTGCATACTCCAGGATTGGTCTTACATAAGTGGTATACAGGGTTCTGAAAGATTCCTTACACAAGTTTCTGAAGGCAGTTCTTATGTTGGCCAGTCTAGCATATGCCGCTGATGATATTCTTTTGATGTGGGCCTCTGGGGACAGGTTCGGTGTGATATCAACCCCCAGATCCTTCTCTCTATTTGATTCTTGCAGGATTTCCCCTCCCAGATGATACCTTGTGTTCAGCCTCCTGCTCCCTTCGCCTAATTTCATCACCTTACACTTTCCAGAGTTGAACTTCAGCAGCCATTTTCTAGACCATTCCTCCAGTTTATCCAGGTCATCCTGTAGTCTCTGTCTATCTTCATCCGTCTTGATTCTTCTCATAATTTTTGCATCATCAGCAAACATCGAGAGGAATGAGTCTATACCCTCTGGAAGATCGTTCACATATATTAGAAACAGGATGGGTCCAAGTACTGAGCCCTGTGGGACTCCGCTGGTGACATCTCGCCACTCTGATGTCTTCCCCCTCACCGTTACTCGCTGTTTCCTGTTGCTTAAGTACTCCCTTATCCACTGGAGCATCTTCCCTTTTACTCCTGCCTGTTGCTCCAACTTTTTTAACAGCCTTTTATGGGGTACTGTGTCAAAGGCTTTTTGGCAATCCAGGAAAATGCAGTCGGCCCACCCTTCTCTTTTCTGCCTAATTTTCGTTGCCTGGTCATAAAATTCTATTAAACCTGTGAGGCACGATTTACCATCTCTGAACCCATGTTGGTGGTGCGTTACAAAGTTATTTCCCTCCAGATGCTCTACGAGCCTTTTCCTCACGATCTTCTCCATCACCTTGCATGGTATACAAGTTAAGGAAACTGGCCTGTAATTCAGTGCCTCTTGCCTGTCACCCTTTTTGTATATTGGGACCACGTTAGCTGTCTTCCAACTTTCTGGTAAGTCTCCTGTTTCCAGTGACCTGTTATACACCATAGAGAGTGGCACACTTAGTGCTTCTGCACCTTCCTTTAGTATCCATGGTGAGATTCTATCAGGCCCAACAGCCTTTGTTACATCTAGCTCCAGCAGACACCTTTTGACCTCATCACTGGTGAGGTCAAATTCCTCCAAGGTTGCTTGGTTTGCCGCCTCCTCATTTAGTGCAGGGGCTTCTCCTTGTTCTATTGTGAAGACCTCCTGGAATCTCTTGTTGAGTTCTTTACACACCTCCTTGTCATTCTCTGTGTATCTGTTCTCCCCTTTCCGCAGCTTCATCACTTGTTCCTTCACTGCTGTTTTCCTCCTGATATGGCTGTGGAGCAGCTTTGGTTGGGTCTTGGCTTTACTTGCGATGTCATTTTCAAACTGTCTCTCTGCTTCCCTCCTCACTCTGATGTACTCATTTCTGGCCCTCTGGTATCTCTCCCTGCTCTCTGGTGTTCTGTTATTTCTGTAGTTTCTCCATGTTCTTTTACTCAGTTGTTTCGCTACCTTACATTCCTGGTTGAATCATGGGTTTTTCTGTTGTTTTTCGTTTTTCTCCTTTTGGACGGGGATAAACCTGTCTGCAGCTTCCTGGCACTTTTGGGTGACAATATCCATCATGACCTGCACATTCTGTGTATGTGTGTGTATGTGTGTGTGTGTGTGTGTGTGTGTGTGTGTGTGTGTGTGTGTGTGTGTGTGTGTGTGTGTGTGTGTGTGTGTGTGTGTGTGTGTGTGTGTGTGTGTGTGTGTGTTTTATCCTTATATTTACTATATGTATCTGCAGAATCGAGTTATTAGCTCTTGGACCCCGCCTATCAAATAAATGTATTTATCCTCTTTTATATCTACTACATCTATTTCTCTCTAACTAACACACACACAAACACACACACACACACACACATACACACACACACACACACACAAACTGGAGGCCTAGCGTCTAAATGGAGAGAGTTCGATGGTTATAATCCTAATGGTCCCCGATCGAATCCCGGTTGATGCAATAGCAAATCGAAAGATATTCTTTAACCTGATTCGACTGTTCACCTAGCACAAATGTATCCATCAATGTATCCATCTATCTATCTACTTATATCTGTCAATCCATCAATCTATCTTCCCATTAAACCAACCATTTATCATTATATACATCTATCTATCCATGGATCCGTCCATCATGTCATCTTTCTATCCACCCATCTAGTCATCTGTCT
The DNA here is from genome assembly GCF_040958095.1 of Procambarus clarkii. Lineage (NCBI taxonomy): Eukaryota > Metazoa > Arthropoda > Malacostraca > Decapoda > Cambaridae > Procambarus > Procambarus clarkii. Next base: position 246,113 of record NW_027189283.1, on the reverse strand, counting down.
TTCCGTCCATCAACTCATCTATGCATCCGTCTATCCGTCAATATATATATTTAGCAATCAATGTATCCATCCATCTATCTACCTATATAAATGTTCCATTAATCTATCCATTTATCATAACCATCTATCAACACCCTCCCCACTCCCTCTCCTATTTTACTACCAAACTCCCTCCTCTCGTTCTGGCACCTTCTCCTTCCCTTTTCCTCCCTCTCATAAACCTGCTCATCCTCCATCCTTCTGCCCTTCCCACTCCCGCCCCTATCCCATCCCGCCCTTCCCATCGTCTTCCCTCTCGCCGCAGATCCATCCCTTCGTTCTCATTACTTCCGCCGCTTCTCACTCTCGCCCTTCCCTCTGTTTTTCCTCCCTCCCGTTGCTAGTTCTTCCCTTCGTTCACTCACCTTCCCTTCTTACCCATCATGTATTCTTCCCTCCCGCCGCCAGCCCTTCCCATCGTCCTCCCTCCTACATCACACTCTCTGCCCCCCTTCCTGCACCTCCTTCACTCCCACTTCATCCCTTTTTCCCCTGTACCACTCCCCCTGTTCCCCCCTCTTCATCCTTCTTTCACCTGCACCTCTCCCCCTGTTCCCCCCTCTTCATCTTTATTTCACCTGCACCACTCCCCCTGTTCCCCCTCTTCATCCCTGTTTCACCTGCACCACTCCCCCTGTTCCCCCTCCTCATGCCTGTTTCACCTGCACCACTCCCCCTGCTCCCCCCTCTGTGGGATGAAGAGCCCTCCTGACTGTCTGGGTTCGAATCCTTCATATGTGTGGAGTTTTCAATTCCATATTGGCTTTGGGACCATTCAATCTTGTTCCCAAGCCATATGTATATATATATATATATATATATATATATATATATATATATATATATATATATATATATATATATATATATGTATTTTCTTTAAAAATTTTATATTTATAAATATATATGTATATTTAAATATTGATCTGAGCCTGTATGGATATGGACCCTGTGGGTCCAGGAGGCCATCTGTGTCCCCTCAGATGGTCTCCCTTATCACAGTTAGTGTCTATGGATGTGTGTCAGTGTGTGAGTGTGAGTGTCACTGTGAGTGTACGGGTGAGTGTGGGTGTCCCTGTGAGTGTCCGGATGATTATGTGTCCGGTTACATCTGTGGTTTCGGGAGGCCATTTGTGTTCCCTCAGATGGTCTTCCTTATCACAGTCTATGGATGTGTGTGTATGAGTGTCCCTGTGAATGTTCGGATAAGGGTGTGTGTGTGTGTGTGAGTGTAGTGTCCGGATTTATGTGAGGTTTGGTTCCAGGAACCATTTGTGTCCCTCCTCCCCCAAATCTCCCCCCTTATTCCCACCGTGGGTTCGAATCCCAGGTGATTAGACCTACCCTAGGTCTATGGATCCAAGGTATCCATCCGTGGGCCCAACGGATTTCACCCCTTCCCCACTTTCCAAGGGCCAGGCCAATTCCAGCTATCCAGGGAACCTGTTGAAACAGAGGCAGCTACAGGAGGGGACACACAAATATTTGTGCCCTGCAGTTACACACCCGTTCCGACAGACTCGATCGCAATCTATCCAGATGAGAACACGTTCTCTTCCGACTAGACCACGCTGGAGTCGCTGTATGTCTCAAATTTGGTGCCTTTGTTTATAGTTAGTATTTTTGGTGTATTAATTGATTTGTTTTAATTTTTTAATGACTTAGGTAGATTGATTTAGGGAGTCGGGGGGAGGTGGTAGCGTGTGTAGTAGATTATACGAGATCGCGGTTAGTTAGTATTTATCAGGTTGTGTTCACCTAGTTGTTCTTGCGAGGGTTGAGCTCTGCTCTTTCGGCCCGCCTCTCAACTGTCAATCAATCAATTTTTACTAGCTTATAAAAAAAATATCCACATACACACACCCAGGAAGCAGCCCGTAACAGGTGTCTAATGCCCAAATACCTATGTACTGCTAGGTAAGAGGAGCATCAGAATGAATGAAACTCTGCTGATTTTCGTTTGCGCCATCACCGGGGGATCGAACTTTGACCCTAGGACTACGAGTCGAGAGCGCTGTCCACTCAGCTATAAAGCCCCCTAGTGTGTGTATTGGTGCAAACGATAATTTGGGAGAGGTTAATGGAAAGGAATGATGTTTGGTGGCCTTGAAGGTGCTGGAAGAGGGTTGCCAGTTATGAATTTAAATTATTAATTGATTAAGATAGGATATATATGCAAAAGACGTTGTGAGAGATAGTAAGAAAAGTGTTTCTGACTGAGGTTAGGTACTGTGTGATTGACTTGTATGTTAGGAAAAATAATATTTATCAGAAACATAGATGTTCTTTAGAAATGTTTGTTTGCAAATAGTTGCAAATTATTGGGTAAAAAGCCAATGGTTACCATACCTTGAACAAACACACGTGAGCACAATTAGTCGACGGGGGTCAGAGAGTGAGAGTGAACAGCAAAACAGTAACAAAAAATGTGACAATAATGGGAAACTATGTCATTCAAACGTATACATGTTAACCATATAAATTACAGTAAACGCGCGCATACGTACGTATGTCAATCAATTTACATAAATAAACATTAACTAATAAGTACCTATAAAATGGACACATACAGATAATTACCGTACACATGTCAGTTTAATTACAGGTACACATAAACACATATAGCTTCACGTGTCTGTCGGTCATGACAATAGTACACATGGATACGAACACAAAACAGTCCATTATCAACTAGTGTGTGTGTGTGTGTGTGCATTCTCACCTAATTCATTTTGCAGGGGTTGAGCTCTGGCTCTTTGGTCCCGCCTCTGTGTGTGTGTGTGTGTATGTGTGTGTGTGTGTGTGTATGTGTGTGTATATGTGTGTGTGTGTGTGTGTGTGTGTGTGTGTGTGTGTGTGTGTGTGTGTGTGTGTGTGTGTGTGTGTGTGTGTGTGTGTGTGTGTGTGTGTGTGTGTTTTATCCTTATATTTACACTATGTATCTGCAGAATCGAGTTATTAGCTCTTGGACCCCGCCTATCAAATAAATGTATTTATCCTCTTTTATATCTACTACATCTATTTCTCTCTAACTAACACACACACAAACACACACACACACACACACATACACACACACACACACACACACACACACACATATATACACACACATACTCCACAGTCACATCAGAAGGAAAACAACAGTGAAAGAACAGGTATTGAAACTTAGAACAGGCGAGGACAGGTATACAGAGAATGACAGAGAGGTGTGTGAGGAACTCAACAAGAGGTTCCAGGAGGTCTTCACAATAGAACAGGGTGAGGTCACTGTGCTCGGAGAAAGGGAGGTAAACCAGGCGGCCTTGGAGGAGTTCGAAATTACGAGAGAGGAGGTCAAGAGACACCTGCTGGATCTGGATGTTAGAAAGGCTGTTGGTCCAGATGGGATCTCACCATGGGTACTGAAAGAGTGTGCAGAGGCACTTTGCCTGCCACTCTCCATAGTGTATAGTAAGTCACTAGAGACGGGAGACCTACCAGAAATATGGAAGACGGCGAATGTGGTCCCAATATACAAAAAGGGCGACAGACAAGAGGCACTGAACTACAGGCCAGTGTCCTTGACTTGTATACCATGCAAGGTGATGGAGAAGATCGTGAGAAAAAACCTGGTAACACATCTGGAGAGAAGGGACTTCGTGACAAATCGCCAACATGGATTCAGGGAGGGTAAATCTTGCCTTACAGGCTTGATAGAATTCTACGATCAGGTGACACAGATTAAGCAAGAAAGAGAGGGCTGGGCGGACTGCATTTTCTTGGATTGTCTGAAAGCCTTTGACACAGTACCGCATAAGAGGCTGGTACATAAGCTGGAGAGACAGGCAGGTGTAGCTGGTAAGGTGCTCCAGTGGATAAGGGAGTATCTAAGCAATAGGAAGCAGAGAGTTACGGTGAGGGGTGAGACCTCCGATTGGCGTGAAGTCACTAGTGGAGTCCCACAGGGCTCTGTACTCGGTCCTATCTTGTTTCTGATATATGTAAATGATCTCCCGGAGGGTATCGATTCATTTCTCTCAATGTTTGCGGACGATGCTAAAATTATGAGAAGGATTAAAACAGAAGAGGACTGTTTGAGGCTTCAAGAAGACCTAGACAAGCTGAAGGAATGGTCGAACAAATGGTTGTTAGAGTTTAACCCAACCAAATGTAATGTAATGAAGATAGGTGTAGGGAGCAGGAGGCCAGATACAAGGTATCATCTGGGAGAGGAAATTCTTCAGGAGTCAGAGAAGGAAAAAGACTTGGGGGTTGATATCACGCCAGACCTGTCTCCTGCAGCACATATCAAGCGGATAACATCAGCGGCATATGCCAGGCTGGCCAACATACGAACGGCATTCAGAAACTTGTGTAAAGAATCATTCAGAACTTTGTATACCACATATGTCAGGCCAATCCTGGAGTATGCAGCCCCAGCATGGAGTCCATATCTAGTCAAGGATAAGACTAAACTGGAAAAGGTTCAAAGGTTTGCCACCAGACTAGTACCCGAGCTGAGAGGTATGAGCTACGAGGAGAGACTACGGGAATTAAACCTCACTTCGCTGGAAGACAGAAGAGTTAGGGGGGACATGATCACCACATTCAAGATTCTGAAGGGGATTGATAGGGTAGATAAAGACAGTCTATTTAACACAAGGGGAACACGCACAAGGGGACACAGGTGGAAACTGAGTGCCCAAATGAGCCACAGAGATATTAGAAAGAACTTTTTTAGTGTCAGAGTGGTTGACAAATGGAATGCATTAGGAAGTGATGTGGTGGAGGCTGACTCCATACACAGTTTCAAGTGTAGATATGACAGAGCCCGATAGGCTCATGAATCTGTACACCTGTTGATTGACGGTTGAGAGGCGGGACCAAAGAGCCAGAGCTCAACCCCAGCAAACACAACTAGGTGAGTACAACTAGGTGAGTACACACAAACTGGAGGCCTAGCGTCTAAATGGAGAGAGTTCGATGGTTATAATCCTAATGGTCCCCGATCGAATCCCGGTTGATGCAATAGCAAATCGAAAGATATTCTTTAACCTGATTCGACTGTTCACCTAGCACAAATGTTTCCATCAATGTATCCATCTATCTATCTACTTATATCTGTCAATCTATCAATCAATCTTCCCATTAAACCAACCATTTATCATTATATACATCTATCTATCCATGTATCCGTCCATCATCTCATCTTTCTATCCACCCATCTAGTCATCTGTCTTTCCGTCCATCAACTCATCTATGCATCCGTCTATCCGTCAATATATATATTTAGCAATCAATGTATCCATCCATCTATCTACCCATATAAATGTTCCATTAATCTATCCATTTATCATAACCATCTATCAACACCCTCCCCACTCCCTCTCCTATTTTACTACCAAACTCCCTCCTCTCGTTCTGGCACCTTCTCCTTCCCTTTTCCTCTCTCTCATAAACCTGCTCATCCTCCATCCTTCTGCCCTTCCCACTCCCGCCCCTATCCCAACCCGCCCTTCCCATCGTCTTCCCTCTCGCCGCAGATCCATCCCTTCGTTCTCATTACTTACGCCGCTTCTCACTCTCGCCCTTCCCTCTGTTTTTCCTCCCTCCCGTTGCTAGTTCTTCCCTTCGTTCACTCACCTTCCCTTCTTACCCATCATGTATTCTTCCCTCCCGCCGCCAGCCCTTCCCATCGTCCTCACTTACATCACACTCTCTGCCCCCTTTCCTTCACCTCCTTCACTCCCACTTCATCCCTTTTTCCCTGTACCACTCCCCCTGTTCCCCCCTCTTCATCCTTCTTTCACCTGCACCTCTCCCCCTGTTCCCCCCTCTTCATCTTTATTTCACCTGCACCACTCCCCCTGTTCCCCCTCTTCATCCCTGTTTCACCTGCACCACTCCCCCTGTTCCCCCTCCTCATGCCTGTTTCACCTGCACCACTCCCCCTGCTCCCCCCTCTTTGGGATGAAGAGCCCTCCTGACTGTCTGGGTTCGAATCCTTCATATGTGTGGAGTTTTCAATTCCATATTGGCTTGGGGACCATTCAATCTTGTTCCCAAGCCATATGTATATATATATATATATATATATATATATATATATATATATATATATATATATATATATATGCAAACAAGCCTGAATGGTCCCCAGGACTATATACAACTGAAAACTCACACCCCAGAAGTGACTCGAACCCATACTCCCACAACTGGTATGTACAGGGACGCCTTAATCCGCTTGACCATCACGACCGGACATAAGGAAGTGATAGCCGAGGCTATATGAACCACTTCCCCGCCGGCACTCGGATGGTAATCTTGGGCATAGCATTTTATCAAATCACCTCATTCTTTGGGGCACACGTGAGGAACACAAATGCAAACAAGCCTGAATGGTCCCCAGGACTATATACAACTGAAAACTCACACCCCAGAAGTGACTCGAACCCATACTCCCACAACTGGTATGTACAGGGACGCCTTAATCCGCTTGACCATCACGACCGGACATAAGGAAGTGATAGCCGAGGCTATATGAACCACTTCCCCGCCGGCACTCGGATGGTAATCTTGGGCATAGCATTTTATCAAATCACCTCATTCTTTGGGGCACACGTGAGGAACACAAATGCAAACAAGCCTGAATGGTCCCCAGGACTATATACAACTGAAAACTCACACCCCAGAAGTGACTCGAACCCATACTCCCACAACTGGTATGTACAGGGACGCCTTAATCCGCTTGACCATCACGACCGGACATAAGGAAGTGATAGCCGAGGCTATATGAACCACTTCCCCGCCGGCACTCGGATGGTAATCTTGGGCATAGCATTTTATCAAATCACCTCATTCTTTGGGGCACACGTGAGGAACACAAATGCAAACAAGCCTGAATGGTCCCCAGGACTATATACAACTGAAAACTCACACCCCAGAAGTGACTCGAACCCATACTCCCACAACTGGTATGTACAGGGACGCCTTAATCCGCTTGACCATCACGACCGGACATAAGGAAGTGATAGCCGAGGCTATATGAACCACTTCCCCGCCGGCACTCGGATGGTAATCTTGGGCATAGCATTTTATCAAATCACCTCATTCTTTGGGGCACACGTGAGGAACACAAATGCAAACAAGCCTGAATGGTCCCCAGGACTATATACAACTGAAAACTCACACCCCAGAAGTGACTCGAACCCATACTCCCACAACTGGTATGTACAGGGACGCCTTAATCCGCTTGACCATCACGACCGGACATAAGGAAGTGATAGCCGAGGCTATATGAACCACTTCCCCGCCGGCACTCGGATGGTAATCTTGGGCATAGCATTTTATCAAATCACCTCATTCTTTGGGGCACACGTGAGGAACACAAATGCAAACAAGCCTGAATGGTCCCCAGGACTATATACAACTGAAAACTCACACCCCAGAAGTGACTCGAACCCATACTCCCACAACTGGTATGTACAGGGACGCCTTAATCCGCTTGACCATCACGACCGGACATAAGGAAGTGATAGCCGAGGCTATATGAACCACTTCCCCGCCGGCACTCGGATGGTAATCTTGGGCATAGCATTTTATCAAATCACCTCATTCTTTGGGGCACACGTGAGGAACACAAATGCAAACAAGCCTGAATGGTCCCCAGGACTATATACAACTGAAAACTCACACCCCAGAAGTGACTCGAACCCAAGATTACCTATGCCCAAGATTACCATCCGAGTGCCGGCGGGGAAGTGGTTCATATAGCCTCGGCTATCACTTCCTTATGTCCGGTCGTGATGGTCAAGCGGATTAAGGCGTCCCTGTACATACCAGTTGTGGGAGTATGGGTTCGAGTCACTTCTGGGGTGTGAGTTTTCAGTTGTATATAGTCCTGGGGACCATTCAGGCTTGTTTGCATTTGTGTTCCTCACGTGTGCCCCAAAGAATGAGGTGATTTGATAAAATGCTATGCCCAAGATTACCATCCGAGTGCCGGCGGGGAAGTGGTTCATATAGCCTCGGCTATCACTTCCTTATGTCCGGTCGTGTTGGTCAAGCGGATTAAGGCGTCCCTGTACATACCAGTTGTGGGAGTATGGGTTCGAGTCACTTCTGGGGTGTGAGTTTTCAGTTGTATATAGTCCTGGGGACCATTCAGGCTTGTTTGCATTTGTGTTCCTCACGTGTGCCCCAAAGAATGAGGTGATTTGATAAAATGCTATGCCCAAGATTACCATCCGAGTGCCGGCGGGGAAGTGGTTCATATAGCCTCGGCTATCACTTCCTTATGTCCGGTCGTGATGGTCAAGCGGATTAAGGCGTCCCTGTACATACCAGTTGTGGGAGTATGGGTTCGAGTCACTTCTGGGGTGTGAGTTTTCAGTTGTATATAGTCCTGGGGACCATTCAGGCTTGTTTGCATTTGTGTTCCTCACGTGTGCCCCAAAGAATGAGGTGATTTGATAAAATGCTATGCCCAAGATTACCATCCGAGTGCCGGCGGGGAAGTGGTTCATATAGCCTCGGCTATCACTTCCTTATGTCCGGTCGTGATGGTCAAGCGGATTAAGGCGTCCCTGTACATACCAGTTGTGGGAGTATGGGTTCGAGTCACTTCTGGGGTGTGAGTTTTCAGTTGTATATAGTCCTGGGGACCATTCAGGCTTGTTTGCATTTGTGTTCCTCACGTGTGCCCCAAAGAATGAGGTGATTTGATAAAATGCTATGCCCAAGATTACCATCCGAGTGCCGGCGGGGAAGTGGTTCATATAGCCTCGGCTATCACTTCCTTATGTCCGGTCGTGATGGTCAAGCGGATTAAGGCGTCCCTGTACATACCAGTTGTGGGAGTATGGGTTCGAGTCACTTCTGGGGTGTGAGTTTTCAGTTATATATATATATATATATATATATATATATATATATATATATATATATATATATATATATATATATATATATGTATGTATGTATCTTCTTTAAAAATTTTATATTTATAAATATATATGTATATTTAAATATTGATCTGAGCCTGTATTGATATGGACCCTGTGGGTCCAGGAGGCCATCTGTGTCCCCTCAGATGGTCTCCACTATCACAATTTGTGTCTATGGATGTGTGTCAGTGTGTGAGCGTGAGTGTCACTGTGAGTGTACGGGTGAGTGTGGGTGTCCCTGTGAGTGTCCGGATGATTATGTGTCCGGTTACATCTGTGGTTTCGGGAGGCCATCTGTGTCCCCTCAGATGGTCTCCCTTATCACAGTCTATGGATGTGTATGTATGAGTGTCCCTGTGAATGTTCGGATAAGGGTGTGTGTGTGTGTGTGAGTGTAGTGTCCGGATTTATGTGAGGTTTGGTTCCAGGAACCATTTGTGTCCCTCCTCCCCCAAATCTCCCCCCTTATTCCCACCGTGGGTTCGAATCCCAGGTGATTAGACCTACCCTAGGTCTATGGATCCAAGGTATCCATCCGTGGGCCCAACGGATTTCACCCCTTCCCCACTTTCCAAGGGCCAGGCCAATTCCAGCTATCCAGGGAACCTGTTGAAACAGAGGCAGCTACAGGAGGGGACACACAAATATTTGTGCCCTGCAGTTACACACCCGTTCCGACAGACTCGATCGCAATCTATCCAGATGAGAACACGTTCTCTTCCGACTAGACCACGCTGGAGTCGCTGTATGTCTCAAATTTGGTGCCTTTATTTATAGTTAGTATTTTTGGTGTATTAATTGATTTGTTTTAATTTTTTAATGACTTAGGTAGATTGATTTAGGGAGTCGGGAGGAGGTGGTAGCGTGTGTAGTAGATTATACGAGATCGCGGTTAGTTAGTATTTATCAGGTTGTGTTCACCTAGTTGTTCTTGCGAGGGTTGAGCTCTGCTCTTTCGGCCCGCCTCTCAACTGTCAATCAATCAATTTTTACTAGCTTATAAAAAAAATATCCACATACACACACCCAGGAAGCAGCCCGTAACAGGTGTCTAATGCCCAAATACCTATGTACTGCTAGGTAAGGGGAGCATCAGAATGAATGAAACTCTGCTGATTTTCGTTTGCGCCATCACCGGGGGATCGAACTTTGACCCTAGGACTACGAGTCGAGAGCGCTGTCCACTCAGCTATAAAGCCCCCTAGTGTGTGTATTGGTGCAAACGATAATTTGGGAGAGGTTAATGGAAAGGAATGATGTTTGGTGGCCTTGAAGGCGCTGGAAGAGGGTTGCCAGTTATGAATTTAAATTATTAATTGATTAAGATACGATATATATGCAAAAGACGTTGTGAGAGATAGTAAGAAAAGTGTTTCTGACTGAGGTTAGGTACTGTGTGATTGACTTGTATGTTAGGAAAAATAATATTTATCAGAAACATAGATGTTCTTTAGAAATGTTTGTTTGCAAATAGTTGCAAATTATTGGGTAAAAAGCCAATGGTTACCATACCTTGAACAAACACACGTGAGCACAATTAGTCGACGGGGGTCAGAGAGTGAGAGTGAACAGCAAAACAGTAACAAAAAATGTGACAATAATGGGAAACTATGTCATTCAAACGTATACATGTTAACCATATAAATTACAGTAAACGCGCGCATACGTACGTATGTCAATCAATTTACATAAATAAACATTAACTAATAAGTACCTATAAAATGGACACATACAGATAATTACCGTACACATGTCAGTTTAATTACAGGTACACATAAACACATATAGCTTCACGTGTCTGTCGGTCATGACAATAGTACACATGGATACGAACACAAAACAGTCCATTATCAACTAGTGTGTGTGTGTGTGTGTGCATTCTCACCTAGTTCATTTTGCAGGGGTTGAGCTCTGGCTCTTTGGTCCCGCCTCTGTGTGTGTGTGTGTGTATGTGTGTGTGTGTGTGTAAGTATGTGTGTGTGTGTGTGTGTGTGTGTGTGTGTGTGTGTGTTTTATCCTTATATTTACTATATGTATCTGCAGAATCGAGTTATTAGCTCTTGGACCCCGCCTATCAAATAAATGTATTTATCCTCTTTTATATCTACTACATCTCTTTCTCTCTAACTAACACACACACAAACACACACACACACACACACATACACACACACACACACACACACACACAAACTGGAGGCCTAGCGTCTAAATGGAGAGAGTTCGATGGTTATAATCCTAATGGTCCCCGATCGAATCCCGGTTGATGCAATAGCAAATCGAAAGATATTCTTTAACCTGATTCGACTGTTCACCTAGCACAAATGTATCCATCAATGTATCCATCTATCTATCTACTTATATCTGTCAATCCATCAATCAATCTTCCCATTAAACCAACCATTTATCATTATATACATCTATCTATCAATGTATCCGTCCATCATCTCATCTTTCTATCCACCCATCTAGTCATCTGTCTTTCCGTCCATCAACTCATCTATGCATCCGTCTATCCGTCAATATATATATTTAGCAATCAATGTATCCATCCATGTATCTACCTATATAAATGTTCCATTAATCTATCCATTTATCATAACCATCTATCAACACCCTTCCCACTCCCTCTCCTATTTTACTACCAAACTCCCTCCTCTCGTTCTGGCACCTTCTCCTTCCCTTTTCCTCTCTCTCATAAACCTGCTCATCCTCCATCCTTCTGCCCTTCCCACTCCCGCCCCTATCCCATCCCGCCCTTCCCATCGTCTTCCCTCTCGCCGCAGATCCATCCCTTCGTTCTCATTACTTCCGCCGCTTCTCACTCTCGCCCTTCCCTCTGTTTTTCCTCCCTCCCGTTGCTAGTTCTTCCCTTCGTTCACTCACCTTCCCTTCTTACCCATCATGTATTCTTCCCTCCCGCCGCCAGCCCTTCCCATCGTCCTCCCTCCTACATCACACTCTCTGCCCCCTTCCTGCACCTTCTTCACTCCCACTTCATCCCTTTTTCCCCTGTACCACTCCCCCTGTTCCCCCCTCTTCATCCTTCTTACACCTGCACCTCTCCCCCTGTTCCCCCCTCTTCATCTTTATTTCACCTGCACCACTCCCCCTGTTCCCCCTCTTCATCCCTGTTTCACCTGCACCACTCCCCCTGTTCCCCCTCCTCATGCCTGTTTCACCTGCACCACTCCCCCTGCTCCCCCCTCTGTGGGATGAAGAGCCCTCCTGACTGTCTGGGTTCGAATCCTTCATATGTGTGGAGTTTTCAATTCCATATTGGCTTGGGGGACCATTCAATCTTGTTCCCAAGCCATATGTATATATATAAATATATATATATATATATATATATATATATATATATATATTTATATATATATATATATATATATATATATATATATATATATATATATATATATATATATATATATATATATAACTGAAAACTCACACCCCAGAAGTGACTCGAACCCATACTCCCAGGAGCTACGCAACTGGTATGTACAAGACGCCTTAATCCACTTGACCATCACGACCGGACAAAATGAGGTGATAGCCGAGGCTATTTAAACCACCCCACCGCCGGCACTCGGATAGTAATCTTGGGCATAGCATTTTACCAAATCACCTCATTCTTTGGGGCACACGTGAGGAACACAAATGCGAACAAGCCTGAATGGTCCCCAGGACAATATGCAACTGAAAACTCACACCCCAGAAGTGACTCGAACCCATACTCCCAGGAGCTACGCAACTGGTATGTACAAGACGCCTTAATCCACTTGACCATCACGACCGGACAAAATGAGGTGATAGCCGAGGCTATTTAAACCACCCCACCGCCGGCACTCGGATAGTAATCTTGGGCATAGCATTTTACCAAATCACCTCATTCTTTGGGGCACACGTGAGGAACACAAATGCGAACAAGCCTGAATGGTCCCCAGGACAATATGCAACTGAAAACTCACACCCCAGAAGTGACTCGAACCCATACTCCCAGGAGCTACGCAACTGGTATGTACAAGACGCCTTAATCCACTTGACCATCACGACCGGACAAAATGAGGTGATAGCCGAGGCTATTTAAACCACCCCACCGCCGGCACTCGGATAGTAATCTTGGGCATAGCATTTTACCAAATCACCTCATTCTTTGGGGCACACGTGAGGAACACAAATGCGAACAAGCCTGAATGGTCCCCAGGACAATATGCAACTGAAAACTCACACCCCAGAAGTGACTCGAACCCATACTCCCAGGAGCTACGCAACTGGTATGTACAAGACGCCTTAATCCACTTGACCATCACGACCGGACAAAATGAGGTGATAGCCGAGGCTATTTAAACCACCCCACCGCCGGCACTCGGATAGTAATCTTGGGCATAGCATTTTACCAAATCACCTCATTCTTTGGGGCACACGTGAGGAACACAAATGCGAACAAGCCTGAATGGTCCCCAGGACAATATGCAACTGAAAACTCACACCCCAGAAGTGACTCGAACCCATACTCCCAGGAGCTACGCAACTGGTATGTACAAGACGCCTTAATCCACTTGACCATCACGACCGGACAAAATGAAGTGATAGCCGAGGCTATATAAACCACCCCACCGCCGGCACTCGGATAGTAATCTTGGGCATAGCATTTTACCAAATCACCTCATTCTTTGGGGCACACGTGAGGAACACAAATGCGAACAAGCCTGAATGGTCCCCAGGACAATATGCAACTGAAAACTCACACCCCAGAAGTGACTCGAACCCATACTCCCAGGAGCTACGCAACTGGTATGTACAAGACGCCTTAATCCACTTGACCATCACGACCGGACAAAATGAGGTGATAGCCGAGGCTATTTAAACCACCCCACCGCCGGCACTCGGATAGTAATCTTGGGCATAGCATTTTACCAAATCACCTCATTCTTTGGGGCACACGTGAGGAACACAAATGCGAACAAGCCTGAATGGTCCCCAGGACAATATGCAACTGAAAACTCACACCCCAGAACCATTCAGGCTTGTTCGCATTTGTGTTCCTCACGTGTGCCCCAAAGAATGAGGTGATTTGGTAAAATGCTATGCCCAAGATTACTATCCGAGTGCCGGCGGTGGGGTGGTTTAAATAGCCTCGGCTATCACCTCATTTTGTCCGGTCGTGATGGTCAAGTGGATTAAGGCGTCTTGTACATACCAGTTGCGTAGCTCCTGGGAGTATGGGTTCGAGTCACTTCTGGGGTGTGAGTTTTCAGTTGCATATTGTCCTGGGGACCATTCAGGCTTGTTCGCATTTGTGTTCCTCACGTGTGCCCCAAAGAATGAGGTGATTTGGTAAAATGCTATGCCCAAGATTACTATCCGAGTGCCGGCGGTGGGGTGGTTTAAATAGCCTCGGCTATCACCTCATTTTGTCCGGTCGTGATGGTCAAGTGGATTAAGGCGTCTTGTACATACCAGTTGCGTAGCTCCTGGGAGTATGGGTTCGAGTCACTTCTGGGGTGTGAGTTTTCAGTTGCATATTGTCCTGGGGACCATTCAGGCTTGTTCGCATTTGTGTTCCTCACGTGTGCCCCAAAGAATGAGGTGATTTGGTAAAATGCTATGCCCAAGATTACTATCCGAGTGCCGGCGGTGGGGTGGTTTAAATAGCCTCGGCTATCACCTCATTTTGTCCGGTCGTGATGGTCAAGTGGATTAAGGCGTCTTGTACATACCAGTTGCGTAGCTCCTGGGAGTATGGGTTCGAGTCACTTCTGGGGTGTGAGTTTTCAGTTGCATATTGTCCTGGGGACCATTCAGGCTTGTTCGCATATATATATATATATATATATATATATATGTATGTATGTATTTTCTTTAAAAATTTTATATTTATAAATATATATGTATATTTAAATATTGATCTGAGCCTGTATGGATATGGACCCTGTGGGTCCAGGAGGCCATCTGTGTCCCCTCAGATGGTCTCCACTATCACAATTTGTGTCTATGGATGTGTGTCAGTGTGTGAGCGTGAGTGTCACTGTGAGTGTACGGGTGAGTGTGGGTGTCCCTGTGAGTGTCCGGATGATTATGTGTCCGGTTACATCTGTGGTTTCGGGAGGCCATCTGTGTCCCCTCAGATGGTCTCCCTTATCACAGTCTATGGATGTGTGTGTATGAGTGTCCCTGTGAATGTTCGGATAAGGGTGTGTGTGTGTGTGTGTGAGTGTAGTGTCCGGATTTATGTGAGGTTTGGTTCCAGGAACCATTTGTGTCCCTCCTTCCCCAAATCTCCCCCCTTATTCCCACCGTGGGTTCGAATCCCAGGTGATTAGACCTACCCTAGGTCTATGGATCCAAGGTATCCATCCGTGGGCCCAACGGATTTCACCCCTTCCCCACTTTCCAAGGCCCAGGCCAATTCCAGCTATCCAGGGAACTTGTTGAAACAGAGGCAGCTACAGGAGGGGACACACAAATATTTGTGCCCTGCAGTTACACACCCGTTCCGACAGACTCGATCGCAATCTATCCAGATGAGAACACGTTCTCTTCCGACTAGACCACGCTGGAGTCGCTGTATGTCTCAAATTTGGTGCCTTTATTTATAGTTAGTATTTTTGGTGTATTAATTGATTTGTTTTAATTTTTTAATGACTTAGGTAGATTGATTTAGGGAGTCGGGGGGAGGTGGTAGCGTGTGTAGTAGATTATACGAGATCGCGGTTAGTTAGTATTTATCAGGTTGTGTTCACCTAGTTGTTCTTGCGAGGGTTGAGCTCTGCTCTTTCGGCCCGCCTCTCAACTGTCAATCAATCAATTTTTACTAGGTTATAAAAAAAATATCCACATACACACACCAAGGAAGCAGCCCGTAACAGGTGTCTAATGCCCAAATACCTATGTACTGCTAGGTAAGAGGAGCATCAGAATGAATGAAACTCTGCTGATTTTCGTTTGCGCCATCACAGGGGGATCGAACTTTGACCCTAGGACTACGAGTCGAGAGCGCTGTCCACTCAGCTATAAAGCCCCCTAGTGTGTGTATTGGTGCAAACGATAATTTGGGAGAGGTTAATGGAAAGGAATGATGTTTGGTGGCCTTGAAGGCGCTGGAAGAGGGTTGCCAGGTATGAATTTTAATTATTAATTGATTAAGATAGGATATATATGCAAAAGACGTTGTGAGAGATAGTAAGAAAAGTGTTTCTGACTGAGGTTAGGTACTGTGTGATTGACTTGTATGTTAGGAAAAATAATATTTATCAGAAACATAGATGTTCTTTAGAAATGTTTGTTTGCAAATAGTTGCAAATTATTGGGTAAAAAGCCATTGGTTACCGTACCTTGAACAAACACACGTGAGCACAATTAGTCGACGGGGGTCAGAGAGTGAGAGTGAACAGCGAAACAGTAACAAAAAATGTGACAATAATGGGAAACTATGTCATTCAAACGTATACATGTTAACCATATAAATTACAGTAAACGCGCGCATAGGTACGTATGTCAATCAATTTACATAAATAAACATTAACTAATATGTACCTTTAAAATGGACACATACAGATAATTACCGTACATATGTCAGTTTAATTACAGGTACACATAAACACATATAGCTTCACGTGTGTGTCGGTCATGACAATAGTACACATGGATACGAACACAAAACAGTCCATTATCAACTAGTGTGTGTGTGTGTGTGTGCATTCTCACCTGGTTCATTTTGCAGGAGTTGAGCTCTGGCTCTTTGGTCCCGCCTCTGTGTGTGTGTGTGTATGTGTGTCTGTGTACTCACCTAATTGTACTCACCTAATTGTGCTTGCGGGGGTTGAGCTTTGGCTCTTTGGTCCCGCCTCTCAACTGTCAATCAACTGGTGTACAGATTCCTGAGCCTACTGGGCTCTATCATATCTACATTTGAAACTGTGTATGGAGTCAGCCTCCACCACATCACTTCCTAGTGCATTCCATTTATTAACTGCTCTGACACTGAAAAAATTCTTTCTAACGTCTCTGTGGCTCATCTGGGTACTAAGTTTCCACCTGTGTCCCCTTGGTCGTGTCCCACCCGTGCTGAAGAGTTTGTCTTTGTCCACCCTGTCAATTCCTTCCCCTGAGAATTTTGTAGGTGGTTATCATGTCTCCCCTTACTCTTCTGTTTTCCAGGGATGTGAGGTTCAGCTCCTTTAGCCTTTCCTCGTAGCTCAATCCTCTCAGTTCCGGGACGAGCCTGGTGGCATACCGCTGAATCTTCTCTAACTTTGTCTTGTGTTTAACTAGGTATGGACTCCAGGCTGGAGCTGCATACTCCAGGATTGGTCTTACATATGTGGTATACAGGGTTCTGAAAGATTCCTTACACAAGTTTCTGAAGGCAGTTCTTATGTTGGCCAGTCTAGCATATGCCGCTGATGATATTCTTTTGATGTGGGCCTCTGGGGACAGGTTCGGTGTGATATCAACCCCCAGATCCTTCTCTCTATTTGATTCTTGCAGGATTTCCCCTCCCAGATGATACCTTGTGTTCAGCCTCCTGCTCCCTTCGCCTAATTTCATCACCTTACACTTTCCAGAGTTGAACTTCAGCAGCCATTTTCTAGACCATTCCTCCAGTTTATCCAGGTCATCCTGTAGTCTCTGTCTATCTTCATCCGTCTTGATTCTTCTCATAATTTTTGCATCATCAGCAAACATCGAGAGGAATGAGTCTATACCCTCTGGAAGATCGTTCACATATATTAGAAACAGGATGGGTCCAAGTACTGAGCCCTGTGGGACTCCGCTGGTGACATCTCGCCACTCTGATGTCTTCCCCCTCACCGTTACTCGCTGTTTCCTGTTGCTTAAGTACTCCCTTATCCACTGGAGCATCTTCCCTTTTACTCCTGCCTGTTGCTCCAACTTTTTTAACAGCCTTTTATGGGGTACTGTGTCAAAGGCTTTTTGGCAATCCAGGAAAATGCAGTCGGCCCACCCTTCTCTTTTCTGCCTAATTTTCGTTGCCTGGTCATAAAATTCTATTAAACCTGTGAGGCACGATTTACCATCTCTGAACCCATGTTGGTGGTGCGTTACAAAGTTATTTCCCTCCAGATGCTCTACGAGCCTTTTCCTCACGATCTTCTCCATCACCTTGCATGGTATACAAGTTAAGGAAACTGGCCTGTAATTCAGTGCCTCTTGCCTGTCACCCTTTTTGTATATTGGGACCACGTTAGCTGTCTTCCAACTTTCTGGTAAGTCTCCTGTTTCCAGTGACCTGTTATACACCATAGAGAGTGGCACACTTAGTGCTTCTGCACCTTCCTTTAGTATCCATGGTGAGATTCTATCAGGCCCAACAGCCTTTGTTACATCTAGCTCCAGCAGACACCTTTTGACCTCATCACTGGTGAGGTCAAATTCCTCCAAGGTTGCTTGGTTTGCCGCCTCCTCATTTAGTGCAGGGGCTTCTCCTTGTTCTATTGTGAAGACCTCCTGGAATCTCTTGTTGAGTTCTTTACACACCTCCTTGTCATTCTCTGTGTATCTGTTCTCCCCTTTCCGCAGCTTCATCACTTGTTCCTTCACTGCTGTTTTCCTCCTGATATGGCTGTGGAGCAGCTTTGGTTGGGTCTTGGCTTTACTCGCGATGTCATTTTCAAACTGTCTCTCTGCTTCCCTCCTCACTCTGATGTACTCATTTCTGGCCCTCTGGTATCTCTCCCTGCTCTCTGGTGTTCTGTTATTTCTGTAGTTTCTCCATGTTCTTTTACTCAGTTGTTTCGCTACCTTACATTCCTGGTTGAATCATGGGTTTTTCTGTTGTTTTTCGTTTTTCTCCTTTTGGACGGGGATAAACCTGTCTGCAGCTTCCTGGCACTTTTGGGTGACAATATCCATCATGACCTGCACATTCTGTGTATGTGTGTGTATGTGTGTGTGTGTGTGTGTGTGTGTGTGTGTGTGTGTGTGTGTGTGTGTGTGTGTGTGTGTGTGTGTGTGTGTGTGTGTGTGTGTGTGTGTGTGTGTGTGTGTGTGTGTGTGTGTGTGTGTGTGTGTGTGTGTGTGTGTTTTATCCTTATATTTACTATATGTATCTGCAGAATCGAGTTATTAGCTCTTGGACCCCGCCTATCAAATAAATGTATTTATCCTCTTTTATATCTACTACATCTATTTCTCTCTAACTAACACACACACAAACACACACACACACACACACATACACACACACACACACACACACAAACTGGAGGCCTAGCGTCTAAATGGAGAGAGTTCGATGGTTATAATCCTAATGGTCCCCGATCGAATCCCGGTTGATGCAATAGCAAATCGAAAGATATTCTTTAACCTGATTCGACTGTTCACCTAGCACAAATGTATCCATCAATGTATCCATCTATCTATCTACTTATATCTGTCAATCCATCAATCTATCTTCCCATTAAACCAACCATTTATCATTATATACATCTATCTATCCATGGATCCGTCCATCATGTCATCTTTCTATCCACCCATCTAGTCATCTGTCTTTCCGTCCATCAACTCATCTATGCATCCGTCTATCCGTCAATATATATATTTAGCAATCAATGTATCCATCCATCTATCTACCTATATAAATGTTCCATTAATCTATCCATTTATCATAACCATCTATCAACACCCTCCCCACTCCCTCTCCTATTTTACTACCAAACTCCCTCCTCTCGTTCTGGCACCTTCTCCTTCCCTTTTCCTCCCTCTCATAAACCTGCTCATCCTCCATCCTTCTGCCCTTCCCACTCCCGCCCCTATCCCATCCCGCCCTTCCCATCGTCTTCCCTCTCGCCGCAGATCCATCCCTTCGTTCTCATTACTTCCGCCGCTTCTCACTCTCGCCCTTCCCTCTGTTTTTCCTCCCTCCCGTTGCTAGTTCTTCCCTTCGTTCACTCACCTTCCCTTCTTACCCATCATGTATTCTTCCCTCCCGCCGCCAGCCCTTCCCATCGTCCTCCCTCCTACATCACACTCTCTGCCCCCCTTCCTGCACCTCCTTCACTCCCACTTCATCCCTTTTTCCCCTGTACCACTCCCCCTCTTCCCCCTCTTCATCCCTGTTTCACCTGCACCTCTCCCCCTGTTCCCCCTCTTCATCCCTGTTTCACCTGCACCCTCTCCCCCTGTTCCCCCTCTTCATCCTTGTTTCACCTGCACCACTCCCCCTGTTCCCCCCTCTTCATCCTTCTTTCACCTGCACCTCTCCTCCTGTTCCCCCTCTTCATCCCTGTTTCACCTGCACCACTCCCCCTGTTCCCCCCTCTTCATCCTTCTTTCACCTGCACCTCTCCCCCTGTTCCCCCTCTTCATCCCTGTTTCACCTGCACCACTCCCCCTGTTCCCCCTCTTCATCCCTGTTTCACCTGCACCACTCCCCCTGTTCCCCCTCCTCATGCCTGTTTCACCTGCACCACTCCCCCTGTTCCCCCTCTTCATCCCTGTTTCACCTGCACCACTCCCCCTGTTCAACACTCTTCATCCTTATTTCACCTGCACCACTCCCCCTGTTCCCCCTCTTCATCCCTGTTTCACCTGCACCTCTCCCCCTGTTCCCCCTCTTCATCCCTGTTTCACCTGCACCACTCCCCCTGTTCCCCCTCTTCATCCCTGTTTCACCTGCACCACTCCCCCTGTTCCCCCCTCTTCATCCTTATTTCACCTGCACCACTCCCCCTGTTCCCCCCTGTTCATCCTTCTTTCACCTGCACCACTCCCACTGTTCCCCCTCTTCATCCCAGTTTCACCTGCACCACTCCCCCTGTTCCCCCTCTTCATCCCTGTTTCACCTGCACCACTCCCCCTGTTCCCCCTACTCATGCCTGTTTCACGTGCACCACTCCCCCTGTTCCCCCTCCTCATGCCTGTTTCACCTGCACCACTCCCCCTGTTCCCCCCTCTTCATCCTTATTTCACCTGCACCACTCCCCCTTTTCCCCCTCTTCATCCCTGTTTCACCTGCACCTCTCCCCCTGTTCCCCCTCTTCATCCCTGTTTCACCTGCACCTCTCCCCCTGTTCCCCCCTCTTCATCCTTATTTCACCTGCACCACTCCCCCTGTTCCCCCTCTTCATCCCAGTTTCACCTGCACCACTCCCCCTGTTCCCCCTCTTCATCCCTGTTTCACCTGCACCACTCCCCCTGTTCCCCCTCCTCATGCCTGTTTCACCTGCACCACTCCCCCTGTTCCCCCCTCTTTGGGATGAAGAGCCCTCCTGGCTGTCTGGGTGCGAATCCTTCATGGGTGTGGAGTTTTCAATTCCATATTGGCTTGGGGACCATTCAATCTTGTTCCCAAGCCATATATATATATATATATATATATATGTATATATATATATATATATATATATATATATATATATATATATATATATATATATATATATATATATATATAATTTGTGCTTTATTATGCATTTGATGGTTACAAGATATACATGAGTTGATACAAAAATAATAATGCAAAAAGGTGCTTAAAGGTTATGGATCTCTTGAAGAACACAACAATGGGAAACATTGATGAATGTCACAGACGGGTTCGATCATTGTTGCAAGTCAAACACTTCTTCGAATTCCTCTGAAGTTGGACTAGTGCCCAAGACGCAACAGGCATTTCCCCTCTGAATCGCAACACTGAGGCGCTGGAACAAGAAACTTTTTGCTCTCTGGTCTTTTGTAGCGCTGATCAATTTGTCCCCCAATTCCTTCAGGAACTTCAATGCACATTTTCCCCACGAACCGAGGGTCTCCGAGCCGATCGGAACAAAGCTGTAGCAGTGTGCTAGACCTCTGTATTTAATAATTTTCTGCGATTCCCTGAAAGAAGCAGCACCACCGCTTTCACGTGTGCTGTAGTGGAGGTAGGTACTGGCCAGTGTGACAGCGCACGTGTAGTCCCATACCACTTGCTTACCATCCTTCCAAGGTAGCAAGGTGACCCCATCAGGGCGCTTCTGAGGGTCGTTAGGTCTGGATAAGTGTGGTTCTCTTTGTGCCGGGCAGCGGGCTGTGGCGAGGCTCCTCTTGATGATGTCGTTGACATCTTCATGTCTTGCAATTTTACCCTGTGATTTACGACATACCAGACCATGACGACCATATTGGTCTGCCATCGCAGTTCCGCAGATGCACCTATGTTCGGTGAGGATGGGGGCGGCAAGGCGAAGGGCAACTCCAATGCGGAGAGCGTCATGACCGAGGCGAGTTCCCAGGGCTGCATTGGGCACAGCAAATAAAAAATCCCCGGCGTGGGGTGCTGTTACCGCTAGGAGGCGGGCTTTGTTTTCAGCATCAGCGTTGTCAATCATTGCTGTGACAGTCTTTTCCATTATGGGGCTATCCCAGTGGGCCTGCTTGTGGTCTTTTGGGACTTGTGGTCGGGGTTGAGGGTGTGCAATGGTGTCCCATTGTCTGGCTGCTTCGATGAACGTTTGATCATGAGTTCCCGCTGTCTCTCTCATACGCTCTGGTAGGATCTGCCCTACCAATTCGTTGGCTGCTGTACATGAGGATAAGAATGCTGGAAGTGCTACCTCAGTTGCCTTTCGTATGCCTATCCCTCCAAATCTCACTGGTAGTGTTGCTTGGTCCCACTGACTGTCATCTAAATCTAGGTTGAGCGCCTTCCTGAATATTGACCTGAGGAGCTCATCATATTGATTTAGAAGTGGGTTGCCAAAAGTTGGTGCACACCTTAAGAAGTATGTTAGCCTGGGCAGGGTAAGGCACTTTGTGAGAAGGTAGAGGGCATCGTGGGAGTCCAAGTCCCCAATTCTCTCTTCCATCCTCTTTAGGTCTCTAAACTTTTCGTCAAGGACTGCAGCAATGGCATTGTGGCCCAGAGGTGCTCCGAGTAGTGTGCTGTCGGTAGGTTTAACGACTGAGGCTTCTGGTAGAACTGATTTCACTGCTCTAATGATTACTCCACTAGATGCAATAATTTCGCACTTGGAGGGGCTAAGAACGAGACCCATGGACTCCCCCGTGTCTTCACCAGCTGTAAGTCTTCTAGCAGGGAATCTTGTGTGCCTGCCAGAGTGCCATCATCCAGGAACCAGATGTTGAGCTCGCTGGACAGTCTGGTTGTAATTTCTCGAACCGCTATGCAAAAGAGGAACGGTGCAAGTGGGTCACCCTGTTGAATTCCCTCTGCTGAGGTGACTTCATGTTTGCCAAACAGGAGGGTTGAGTCTTTGCTGTAGCCTGCTGACACAAACGGGAGAATGCTTGGGCAATGTTCCTGGACTGCAGTGAGGATTGCTTCCCTTTTGACCGAGTTGAAAGCGTTTTTAAAATCTAATTTTACTACTGCCTGGTCTTCAGTAAGAGAGCTAATGTAGGCTCGTGCAGCATGAGCCGCTGCTTCACAGCCTTGGGGGACTCCAAACCCCAGCTGGTTGGGTTGCAGCATGGTGGCTGCTTCCGTTCGGATACTTCTGACAGCAGCCCTTGCAACTAGGCGGCGAAGGGTATTACCAACGGCAATGGGTCTGATTCCTCCCCCCTTCTTTTTGAGGGCACATAGGGATGCACCAAAGAAGAATGGTTTGATTTCATCAGGGATTAACCCGGCGAGGCAGTTGTTGACAAACGTTGTGATTTCTGTCAGGAGCGCTTCTGCAGCTGGGCCAAGAACAGGGTTCACCATTTCCTTCACATGTTGAGGTCTTACCCCTGTGTAGCCTCCTGAGGAGCCCGGGGGAAATGAAACGATAGCTTTATAAACCTCTGACTCCCGGAGGACGAGAGGTTCCTGATTAGGGGCGAGCCTGACCTGTGGGGGAGGTCCACCTACGGCCCTGACGGGGTGTTTTTCTCTCAGTGCTTGGGCTGTGGTTTCATCCCTGGGCAAAATTTTGTCCTCACTTGTGATTAACCTGAGTGCCCCGACTGTATTGCCCTCTTCAATTTTCTTGCTGACTTGGGTACCTAATTTTCTGTTGTCGCTGATTGTCGTACTTGGTCTGCCTCGGCGGTGTTTGGTGTGTTTGGGGAGGCGGACTAGGTTGTCAGCCCTAGGAAAATCCCTAATTGCTTTATTGACGGATGAGGCCAGTGTCTTGCCTCCTCTGTCTGGTACACCTAAGCATGCATTGCCAAAAAGTAACAGATTGTGCCAGGCTTTGATGGTATCAGGTGCAACAAGGTTATTTGACCCTCTGTTGACTTTTGCGATGAGGTCCGTGTATTTCCCTGCAGCAAAAGGGCGAGAGGCCTTTGGGATGTGGGTGAGTGTCCTGGTTGACGTTGCTTTAATTGCCTCTAGCAGGTCGTCTGTTGCAATGTAATCTGTTGTGATTTGTACTGGTGCAACAGGCTCCTGAGTGCTGCCTCCTCCCACGGGAGGCCTCCCTGACCCAGGACAGTCACCATGCTGGCGTATATATATATATATATATATATATATATATATATATATATATATATATATATATATATATATATATATATATATATATATATATTTATATATATATATATATATATATATATATATATATATATATATATATATATATATATATATATATATATATATATATATATATGTCGTACCTAGTAGCCAGAACGCACTTCTCAGCCTACTATTCAAGGCCCAATTTGCCTAATAAGCCAAGTTTTCATGAATTAATTGTTTTTTGACAACCTAACCTACCTAACCTAACCTAACCTAACTTTTTCGGCTACCTAACCTAACCTAACCTATAAAGATAGGTTAGGTTAGGTTAGGTAGGGTTGGTTAGGTTCGGTCATATATCTACGTTAATTTTAACTCAATATAAAAAAATTGTTCTCATTCATAATGAAATGGGTACCTTTATCATTTCATAAGAAAAAAATTTGAAAAAATATATTAATTCAGGAAAACTTGGCTTATTAGGCAAATCGGGCCTTGAATAGTAGGCCAAAAAGTGAGTTCTGGCTACTAGGTACGACATATATATATATATATATATATATATATATATATATATATATATATATATATATATATATATATATATATATATGTCGTACCTAGTAGCCAGATCGCACTTCTCAGCCTATTATGCAAGGCCCAATTTGCCTAATAAGCCAAGTTTTCATGAATTAATTGTTTTTCGACTACCTAACCTACCTAACCTAACCTAACGTAACTTTTTCTGCTACCTAATCTAACCTAACCTATAAAGATAGTTTAGGTTAGGTTAGGTAGGGTTGGTTAGGTTCGGTCATATATCTACGTTAATTTTAACTCCAATAAAAAAAAATTGACCTCATACATAATGAAATGAGTTGCTTTATCATTTCATAAGAAAAAAATTAGAGAAAATATATTATTTCAGGAAAACTTGGCTTATTAGGCAAATCGGGCCTTGCATAGTAGGCCGAGAAGTACGTTCTGGCTACTAGGTACGACATATATATATTTATATATATATGTATATATATATATATATATATATATATATATATATATATATATATTTATATATATATATATATATATATATATATATATATATATATATATATATATATATATATATATATATTAGAGAAGAGAAGAACATATCAAGGTGGTCAGTGAGGATCCACAAGGTCTTCTCTGAGTACTCTTTATTTTCTTCTCCAAGACTATGGGTTCCTACACTTGCACTAGAGGTGGTACCCCTTCTAGGTTTAAAAAAAAATCTATCTATATATATATATAAATATATATATATATATTTATATTTATATAAATATATATATATATATATGTATATATATATATATATATATATATATATATATATATATATATATATATATATATATATATATATATATATATATATATATATATATATATATATATATATATATATATATATATGCTGGCATAGAACCCTTGACTGTTCGAGAATCTGAGGTGTACAAAGCAGCCATGTCTTTCCCAACAGGTTCAGCAGGGGGCTTTACAGGCCTAAGACCCCAGCACATCAAACAAATGCTGAACCCGGTGCTTGGAGATGCTGCAAAGGATCTTCTAGTGGAACTTACCAGATTCTCCAACATGTGTTTGGCTGGCGGCATCGCTGAGGACATCAGGCCTGTCTTTTATGGAGCAGCACTCTGTGCTCTAAAGAAGAAGGATAGGGGTATCAGGCCCATTGCCGTTGGCTATACCCTCCGACGCCTTGTAGCTAAGGCTGCAGTGAGATCTATCAGCCAGGAAGCAGTCACCTTGCTGAAACCTCATCAGCTCGGGTTTGGGATCCCCCTAGGTTGTGAAGCTGCAGCACATGCAGCGCGGGCTTACATTGCTGATCTCCCGGACCAGAAGGCACTAGTAAAGCTTGACTTCAAAAATGCCTTCAATCAAGTCAGACGAGACGCTGTCCTCAGGGCTGTACACAACCATTTCCGTCCCCTTTACCCATTCATCCGATCGTGCTACAGTGGGGACTCTAAGCTTCTTTTTGGGGAGCATGAAATAAACTCCTGTGAAGGTGTCCAACAAGGTGACCCCTTAGCCCCCCTCCTTTTCTGCCTAGCTATCAAAGAGGTCACTGATAGTCTGACAAGCGAGCTAAACATCTGGTACCTGGATGATGGCACTCTAGCTGGAACTCCGGAAACCATTTTGGAGGATATAAGGAAAATCCAGGAGCAGGGAGCAGCCTTAGGCCTCATTCTCAATGCATCCAAATGTGAAATAATCTCCCGCAACCCAGACATCACTGGGCAAATACAAAATGTTCTTCCAGACATTCTCGTTGTCGAGCCACCGGACTGCACTCTCCTGGGTGCCCCCATTGGCCCACGAGCAATCGAGGAGGTCCTGGTTGCAAAAATCACTGACCTAAAGAGAATGCAGGACAGGATTGACAAGATTGATGCCCATGATGCTCTCTTTCTCCTTACAAGATGCCTGTCTCTCCCTAAGTTGACCTACTTTCTGAGATGTTCTCCATCCTACAGCAGCCCTAAGTTAAATGTGTATGACACCCTTCTGAGGTCCATGCTGGTGAAAGTCCTGAACCTGCCATTGGACGACTCTCAGTGGGAGCAAGCAACCCTTCCTGTAAGACTCGGCGGCCTTGGTGTCCGCACAGCCTCCCAAATTGCTCTACCAGCCTTCCTTTCCTCCTCTCATGCATCGCACGACCTCGTCAGAGATATTTTACCTGCAACCCTGAGGGATTCAGCAGGAATACACGATCCTGCTTTCACTGAATGTTCAAATCAGTGGGATGTTCTTGCAGCCCCAGCAACCATTATAGAGCCAACAAAACAACACAAACAGTCCGGCTGGGACCACCCTCTAGTGGAAAAAGTAGCTGATGCCATGCTCAGCGTCGCAACATCATACAAGGAGAAAGCCCGCCTCAGAGCAGTGCGCGCCCCCCATGCAGGAGACTTCCTCCTGGCAGTACCCATGTCAGCAATGGGCACGCGCCTAGATCCAGAATCCCTTCGTGTAGCAGTAGCCCTCCGCCTTGGTGCCCCAATTCACACTGAATACAAGTGTATTTGCAACAGGGTGGAAGCAGACCAATACGGACTGCATGGGTTGCATTGCGGAAGCACAAAGGGCTGGCATGCAAGACACAACGAGGTCAATGACATCATCAAGAGAAGCCTCGTCTCAGCTGGGTGCCCAGCGGAGAGAGAACCTCGCATCCTAGGGGTCCAAAACCCGGATTTCCCCGCACTTCGCCCTGATGGCATCACCATATACCCATGGAAGGAGGGTAGACAGTTGGTGTGGGACTACACATGTGTATCCACCCTGGCTGAAACCTATGTACACTTCGGAGCTGATCAAGCAGGTGGGGCGGCCAACCACAGGGAAACAGCAAAATCACTCAAGTACAGGCGACTGGAAGGTCAATAACTCTTTGTTCCCATAGCGTCTGAGACGCATGGCCCCTGGGGCAAGAGTGCCTTGGGATTTCTCAAGGAATTGGGTTCCAGGCTCATTGACGTCACCAGAGACCCAAGGGCTTCCAGTTTTTTATTTCATCGTCTCAGTGTGGCGATCCAGAGGGGAAGTGCTTGCTGCGTCCTCGGTTCCTGTCCAGAAGCGGAGGAGCTTCAAGAGATCCATAACCTTTAGGCATTTGTCTTGTATGTTTTGTAACCTTTAAATACACAATAAAGGAAAAAAAAAAAAAAAAAGGGAAGAGGGTGGTAGGAGAAAAGCACACAGAAACTGTATTGGAGGGGACCTACATTCCCTCCAATGCGTTATGTGTGGTTTCCTCCGAGGCTATGGGTCCCCCTTCTTCCAGCCAGAGGTGGTACTCCCTTCCCTTTAAAAAAAAAAAAAAAAAAAAAAAAAAAAAAAAAAAAAAAAAAAAAAAAAAAAAAAAAAAAAAAAAAAAAAAAAAAAAAAAAAAAATATATATATATATATATATATATATATATATATATATATATATATATATATATATATATATATATGTATTTTCTTTAAAATTTTTATATTTATAAATATATATTTATATTTAAATATTGATCTGAGCCTGTATGGATATGGACCCTGTGGGTCCAGGAGGCCATCTGTGTCCTCTCAGATGGTCTCCCTTATCACAGTTTGTGTCTATGGATGTGTGTCAGTGTGTGAGTGTGGGTGTCCCTGTGAGTGTCCGGATGATTATGTGTCCGGTTACATCTGTGGTTTGAGGAGGCCATCTGTGTCCCCTCAGATGGTCTCCCTTATCACAGTTTTTGGATGTGTGTGTGTGAGTGTCCCTGTGAATGTTCGGATAAGGGTGTGTGTGTGTGTGTGAGTGTAGTGTCCGGATTTATGTGAGGTTTGGTTTCAGGAACCATTTGTGTCCCTCCTACCCCAAATCTTCCCCCTTATTCCCACCGTGGGTTCGAATCCCAGGTGATTAGACCTACCCTAGGTCTATGGATCCAAGGTATCCAACCGTGGGCCCAACGGATTTCACCCCTTCCCCACTTTCCAAGGGCCAGGCCAATTCCAGCTATCCAGGGAACCTGTTGAAACAGAGGCAGCTACAGGAGGGGACACACAAATATTTGTGCCCTGCAGTTACACCACCGTTCCGACAGGCTCGATCGCAATCTATCCAGATGAGAACACGTTCTCTTCCGACTTGACCACGCTGGAGTCGCTGTATGCCTCAAATTTGGTGCCTTTATTTATAGTTAGTATTTTTGGTGTATTAATTGATTTGTTTTAATTTTTTAATGACTTAGGTAGAGTGATTTAGGGAGTCGGGGGGAGGTGGTAACGTGTGTAGTAGATTAAACGAGATCGCGGTTAGTTAGTATTTATCAGGTTGTGTTCACCTAATTGTTCTTGCGAGGGTTGAGCTCTGCTCTTTCGGCCCGTCTCTCAACTGTCAATCAATCAATTTTTACTAGCTAATAAAAAAAAATATCCACATACACACACCCAGAAAGCAGCCCGTAACTGGTGTCTAATGCCCAAGTACCTATGTACTGCTAGGTAAGAGGAGCATCAGAATGAATGAAACTCTGCTGATTTTCGTTTGCGCCATCACCGGGGGATCGAACTTTGACCCTAGGACTACGAGTCGAGAGCGCTGTCCACTCAGCTATAAAGCCCCCTAGTGTGTGTATTGGTGCAAACGATAATTTGGCAGAGGTTAATGGAAAGGAATGATGTTTGGTGGCCTTGAAGACGCTGGAAGAGGGTTGCCAGTTATGAATTTAAATTATAAATTGATTAAGATAGGATATATATGCAAAAGATGTTGTGAGAGATAGTAAGAAAAGTGTTTCTGATTGAGGTTAGGTACTGTGTGATTGACTTGTATGTTAGGAAAAATAATATTTATCAGAAACATAGATGTTCTTTAGAAATGTTTGTTTGCAAATAGTTGCAAATTATAGGGTAAAAAACCAATGGTTACCGTACCTTGACCAAACACACGTGAGCACAATTAGTCGACGGGGGTCAGAGAGTGAGAGTGAACAGCGGAACAGTAACAAAAAATGTGACAATAATGGGAAACTATGTCATTCAAACGTATACATGTTAACCATATAAATTACAGTAAACGCGCGCATACGTACGTATGTCAATCAATTTACATAAATAAACATTACCTAATATGTACCTTTAAAATGGACACATACAGATAATTACCGTACACATGTCAGTTTAATTACAGGTACACATAAACACATATAGCTTCACGTGTCTGTCGGTCATGACAATAGTACACATGGATACGAACACAAAACAGTCCATTATCAACTAGTGTGTGTGTGTGTGTGTGCATTCTCACCTGGTTCATTTTGCAGGGGTTGAGCTCTGGCTCTTTGGTCCCGCCTCTGTGTGTGTGTGTGTGTATGTGTGTGTGTGTGTGTGTGTGTGTGTGTGTGTGTGTGTGTGTGTGTATGTGTGTGTGTGTGTGTGTGTATGTGTGTGTGTGTGTGTGTGTGTGTGTGTGTGTGTGTGTGTGTGTGTGTGTGTGTGTGTGTGTGTGTGTGTGTGTGTGTGTGTGTGTGTGTGTGTGTTTTATCCTTATATTTACTATATGTATCTGCAGAATCGAGTTATTAGCTCTTGGACCCCGACTATCAAATAAATGTATTTATCCTCTTTTATATCTACTACATCTATTTCTCTCTAACTAACACACACACAAACACACACACACACACACATACACACACACACACACACACACAAACTGGAGGCCTAGCGTCTAAATGGAGAGAGTTCGATGGTTATAATCCTAATGGTCCCCGATCGAATCCCAGTTGATGCAATAGCAAATCGAAAGATATTCTTTAACTTGATTCGACTGTTCACCTAGCACAAATGTATCCATCAATGTATCCATCTATCTATCTACTTGTATCTGTCAATCCATCAATCTATCTTCCCATTAAACCAACCATTTATCATTATATACATCTATCTATCCATGTATCCGTCCATCATCTCATCTTTCTATCCACCCATCTAGTCATCTGTCTTTCCGTCCATCAACTCATCTATGCATCCGTCTATCCATCAATATATATATTTAGCAACCAAATTATCCATCCATCTATCTACCTATATAAATGTTCCATTGATCTAACCATTTATCATAACCATCTATCAACACCCTCCCCACTCCCTCTCCTATTTTACTACCAAACTCCCTCCTCTCGTTCTGGCACCTTCTCCTTCCCTTTTCCTCTCTCTCATAAACCTGCTCATCCTCCATCCTTCTGCCCTTCCCACTCCGGCCCCTATCCCATCCCGCCCTTCCCATCGTCTTCCCTCTCGCCGAAGTTCCATCCCTTCGTTCTCATTACTTCCGCCGCTTCTCACTCTCGCCCTTCCCTCTGTTTTTCCTCCCTCCCGTTGCTAGTTCTTCCCTTCGTTCACTCACCTTCCCTTCTTACCCATCATGTATTCTTCCCTCCCGCCGCCAGCCCTTCCCATCGTCCTCCCTCCTACATCACACTCTCTGCCCCCCTTCCTGCACCTCCTTCACTCCCACTTCATCCCTTTTTCCCCTGTACCACTCTCCCTGTTCCCCCCTCTTCATCCTTCTTTCACCTGCACTTCTCCCCCTGTTCCCCCCTCTTCATCCTTATTTCACCTGCACCACTCCCCCTGTTCCCCCTCTTCATCCCTGTTTCACCTGCACCACTCCCCCTGTTCCCCCTCCTCATGCATGTTTCACCTGCACCATTCCTCCTGTTCCCCCCTCTTTGGGATGAAGAGCCCTCCTGACTGTCTGGGTTCGAATCCTTCATATGTGGGGAGTTTTCAATTCCATATTGGCTTGGGGACCATTCAATCTTGTTCCCAAGCCATATATATATATATATATATATATATATATATATATATATATATATATATATATATATATATATATATATATATATATATATATATATATATATATATATATATATATATATATATATATATTTATGTATGTATTTTCTTTAAAAATTTTATATTTATAAATATATATGTATATTTAAATATTGATCTGAGCCTGTATGGATATGGACCCTGTGGGTCCAGGAGGCCATCTGTGTCCCCTCAGATGGTCTCCCTTATCACAGTTTGTGTCTATGGATGTGTCAGTGTGTGAGTGTGAGTGTCACTGTGAGTGTACGGGTGAGTGTGGGTGTCCCTGTGAGTGTCCGGATGATTATGTGTCCGGTTACATCTGTGGTTTCAGGAGGTCCCCTCAGATGGTCTTCCTTATCACAGTCTATGGATGTGTGTGTATGAGTGTCCCTGTGAATGTTCGGATAAGGGTGTGTGTGTGAGTGTAGTGTCCGGATTTATGTGAGGTTTGGTTTCAGGAACCATTTGTGTCCCTCCTACCCCAAATCTCCCCCCTTATTCCCACCGTGGGTTCGAATCCCAGGTGATTAGACCTACCCTAGGTCTATGGATCCAAGGTATCCATCCGTGGGCCCAACGGATTTCACCCCTTCCCCACTTTCCAAGGGCCAGGCCAATTCCAGCTATCCAGGGAACCTGTTGAAACAGAGGCAGCTACAGGAGGGGACACACAAATATTTGTGCCCTGCAGTTACACCACCGTTCCGACAGGCTCGATCGCAATCTATCCAGATGAGAACACGTTCTCTTCCGACTTGACCACGCTGGAGTCGCTGTATGCCTCAAATTTGGTGCCTTTATTTATAGTTAGTATTTTTGGTGTATTAATTGATTTGTTTTAATTTTTTAATGACTTAGGTAGAGTGATTTAGGGAGTCGGGGGGAGGTGGTAACGTGTGTAGTAGATTAAACGAGATCGCGGTTAGTTAGTATTTATCAGGTTGTGTTCACCTAATTGTTCTTGCGAGGGTTGAGCTCTGCTCTTTCGGCCCGTCTCTCAACTGTCAATCAATCAATTTTTACTAGCTAATAAAAAAAAATATCCACATACACACACCCAGAAAGCAGCCCGTAACTGGTGTCTAATGCCCAAGTACCTATGTACTGCTAGGTAAGAGGAGCATCAGAATGAATGAAACTCTGCTGATTTTCGTTTGCGCCATCACCGGGGGATCGAACTTTGACCCTAGGACTACGAGTCGAGAGCGCTGTCCACTCAGCTATAAAGCCCCCTAGTGTGTGTATTGGTGCAAACGATAATTTGGCAGAGGTTAATGGAAAGGAATGATGTTTGGTGGCCTTGAAGGCGCTGGAAGAGGGTTGCCAGTTATGAATTTAAATTATAAATTGATTAAGATAGGATATATATGCAAAAGATGTTGTGAGAGATAGTAAGAAAAGTGTTTCTGACTGAGGTTAGGTACTGTATGATTGACTTGTATGTTAGGAAAAATAATATTTATCAGAAACATAGATGTTCTTTAGAAATGTTTGTTTGCAAATAGTTGCAAATTATAGGGTAAAAAACCAATGGTTACCGTACCTTGACCAAACACACGTGAGCACAATTAGTCGACGGGGGTCAGAGAGTGAGAGTGAACAGCGAAACAGTAACAAAAAATGTGACAATAATGGGAAACTATGTCATTCAAACGTATACATGTTAACCATATAAATTACAGTAAACGCGCGCATACGTACGTATGTCAATCAATTTACATAAATAAACATTACCTAATATGTACCTTTAAAATGGACACATACAGATAATTACCGTACACATGTCAGTTTAATTACAGGTACACATAAAAACATATAGCTTCACGTGTCTGTCGGTCATGACAATAGTACACATGGATACGAACACAAAACAGTCCATTATCAACTAGTGTGTGTGTGTGTGTGTGTGCATTCTCACCTGGTTCATTTTGCAGGGGTTGAGCTCTGGCTCTTTGGTCCCGCCTCTGTGTGTGTGTGTGTGTATGTGTGTGTGTGTGTGTGTGTGTGTGTGTGTGTATGTGTGTGTGTGTGTGTGTGTATGTGTGTGTGTGTGTGTGTGTGTGTGTGTGTGTGTGTGTGTGTGTGTGTGTGTGTGTGTGTGTGTGTGTGTGTTTTATCCTTATATTTACTATATGTATCTGCAGAATCGAGTTTTTAGCTCTTGGACCCCGACTATCAAATAAATGTATTTATCCTCTTTTATATGTACTACATCTATTTCTCTCTAACTAACACACACACAAACACACACACACACACACACACACACATACACACACACACACACACACACAAACTGGAGGCCTAGCGTCTAAATGGAGAGAGTTCGATGGTTATAATCCTAATGGTCCCCGATCGAATCCCGGTTGATGCAATAGCAAATCGAAAGATATTCTTTAACTTGATTCGACTGTTCACCTAGCACAAATGTATCCATCAATGTATCCATCTATCTATCTACTTATATCTGTCAATCCATCAATCTATCTTCCCATTAAACCAACCATTTATCATTATATACATCTATCTATCCATGTATCCGTCCATCATCTCATCTTTCTATCCACCCATCTAGTCATCTGTCTTTCCGTCCATCAACTCATCTATGCATCCGTCTATCCATCAATATATATATTTAGCAACCAAATTATCCATCCATCTTACTACCTATATAAATGTTCCATTAATCTAACCATTTATCATAACCATCTATCAACACCCTCCCCACTCCCTCTCCTATTTTACTACCAAACTCCCTCCTCTCGTTCTGGCACCTTCTCCTTCCCTTTTCCTCTCTCTCATAAACCTGCTCATCCTCCATACTTCTGCCCTTCCCACTCCGGCCCCTATCCCATCCCGCCCTTCCCATCGTCTTCCCTCTCGCCGAAGTTCCATCCCTTCGTTCTCATTACTTCCGCCGCTTCTCACTCTCGCCCTTCCCTCTGTTTTTCCTCCCTCCCGTTGCTAGTTCTTCTCTTCGTTCACTCACCTTCCCTTCTTACCCATCATGTATTCTTCCCTCCCGCCGCCAGCCCTTCCCATCGTCCTCCCTCCTACATCACACTCTCTGCCCCCCTTCCTTCACCTCCTTCACTCCCACTTCATCCCTTTTTCCCCTGTACCACTCTCCCTGTTCCCCCCTCTTCATCCTTCTTTCACCTGCACTTCTCCCCCTGTTCCCCCCTCTTCATCCTTATTTCTCCTGCACCACTCCCCCTGTTCCCCCTCTTCATCCCTGTTTCACCTGCACCACTCCCCCTGTTCCCCCTCCTCATGCATGTTTCACCTGCACCACTCCTCCTGTTCCCCCCTCTTTGGGATGAAGAGCCCTCCTGACTGTCTGGGTTCGAATCCTTCATATGTGGGGAGTTTTCAATTCCATATTGGCTTGGGGACCATTCAATCTTGTTCCCAAGCCATATATATATATATATATATATATATATATATATATATATATATATATATATATTTATGTATGTATTTTCTTTAAAAATTTTATATTTATAAATATATATGTATATTTAAATATTGATCTGAGCCTGTATGGATATGGACCCTGTGGGTCCAGGAGGCCATCTGTGTCCCCTCAGATGGTCTCCCTTATCACAGTTTGTGTCTATGGATGTGTCAGTGTGTGAGTGTGAGTGTCACTGTGAGTGTACGGGTGAGTGTGGGTGTCCCTGTGAGTGTCCGGATGATTATGTGTCCGGTTACATCTGTGGTTTCAGGAGGTCCCCTCAGATGGTCTTCCTTATCACAGTCTATGGATGTGTGTGTGTGAGTGTCCCTGTGAATGTTCGGATAAGGGTGTGTGTGTGAGTGTAGTGTCCGGATTTATGTGAGGTTTGGTTTCAGGAACCATTTGTGTCCCTCCTACCCCAAATCTCCCCCCTTATTCCCACCGTGGGTTCGAATCCCAGGTGATTAGACCTACCCTAGGTCTATGGATCCAAGGTATCCATCCGTGGGCCCAACGGATTTCACCCCTTCCCCACTTTCCAAGGGCCAGGCCAATTCCAGCTATCCAGGGAACCTGTTGAAACAGAGGCAGCTACAGGAGGGGACACACAAATATTTGTGCCCTGCAGTTACACCACCGTTCCGACAGGCTCGATCGCAATCTATCCAGATGAGAACACGTTCTCTTCCGACTTGACCACGCTGGAGTCGCTGTATGTCTCAAATTTGGTGCCTTTATTTATAGTTAGTATTTTTGGTGTATTAATTGATTTGTTTTAATTTTTTAATGACTTAGGTAGAGTGATTTAGGGAGTCGGGGGGAGGTGGTAGCGTGTGTAGTAGATTATACGAGATCGCGGTTAGTTAGTATTTATCAGGTTGTGTTCACCTAGTTGTTCTTGCGAGGGTTGAGCTCTGCTCTTTCGGCCCGCCTCTCAACTGTCAATCAATCAATTTTTACTAGCTAATAAAAAAAAATATCCACATACACACACCCAGGAAGCAGCCCGTAACTGGTGTCTAATGCCCAAGTACCTATGTACTGCTAGGTAAGAGGAGCATCAGAATGAATGAAACTCTGCTGATTTTCGTTTGCGCCATCACCGGGGGATCGAACTTTGACCCTAGGACTACGAGTCGAGAGGGCTGTCCACTCAGCTTTAAAGCCCCCTAGTGTGTGTATTGGTGCAAACGATAATTTGGGAGAGGTTAATGGAAAGGAATGATGTTTGGTGGCCTTGAAGGCGCTGGAAGAGGGTTGCCAGTTATGAATATTAATTATAAATTGATTAAGATAGGATATATATGCAAAAGACGTTGTGAGAGATAGTAAGAAAAGTGTTTCTGACTGAGGTTTGGTACTGTGTGATTGACTTGTATGTTAGGAAAAATAATATTTATCAGAAACATAGATGTTCTTTAGAAATGTTTGTTTGCAAATAGTTGCAAATTATAGGGTAAAAAAACAATGGTTACCGTACCTTGACCAAACACACGTGAGCACAATTAGTCGACGGGGGTCAGAGAGTGAGAGTGAACAGCGAAACAGTAACAAAAAATGTGACAATAATGGGAAACTATGTCATTCAAACGTATACATGTTAACCATATAAATTACAGTAAACGCGCGCATACGTACGTATGTCAATCAATTTACATAAATAAACATTACCTAATATGTACCTTTAAAATGGACACATACAGATAATTACCGTACACATGTCAGTTTAATTACAGGTACACATAAACACATATAGCTTCACGTGTCTGTCGGTCATGACAATAGTACACATGGATACGAACACAAAACAGTCCATTATCAACTAGTGTGTGTGTGTGTGTGTGCATTCTCACCTGGTTCATTTTGCAGGGGTTGAGCTCTGGCTCTTTGGTCCCGCCTCTGTGTGTGTGTGTGTGTATGTGTGTGTGTGTGTGTGTGTGTATGTGTGTGTGTGTGTGTGTGTGTGTGTGTGTGTGTGTGTGTGTGTGTGTGTGTGTGTGTGTGTGTGTGTGTGTTTTATCCTTATATTTACTATATGTATCTGCAGAATCGAGTTATTAGCTCTTGGACCCCGCCTATCAAATAAATGTATTTATCCTCTTTTATATCTACTACATCTATTTCTCTCTAACTAACACACACACAAACACACACACACACACACACATACACACACACACACACACACACACAAACTGGAGGCCTAGCGTCTAAATGGAGAGAGTTCGATGGTTATAATCCTAATGGTCCCCGATCGAATCCCGGTTAATGTAATAGCAAATCGAAAGATATTCTTTAACTTGATTCGACTGTTCACCTAGCACAAATGTATCCATCAATGTATCCATCTATCTATCTACTTATATCTGTCAATCCATCAATCTATCTTCCCATTAAACCAACCATTTATCATTATATACATCTATCTATCCATGTATCCGTCCATCATCTCATCTTTCTATCCACCCATCTAGTCATCTGTCTTTCCGTCCATCAACTCATCTATGCATCCGTCTATCCATCAATATATATATTTAGCAATCAAGGTATCCATCCATCTATCTACCTATATAAATGTTCCATTAATCTAACCATTTATCATAACCATCTATCAACACCCTCCCCACTCCCTCTCCTATTTTACTACCAAACTCCCTCCTCTCGTTCTGGCACCTTCTCCTTCCCTTTTCCTCTCTCTCATAAACCTGCTCATCCTCCATCCTTCTGCCCTTCCCACTCCGGCCCCTATCCCATCCCGCCCTTCCCATCGTCTTCCCTCTCGCCGCAGATCCATCCCTTCGTTCTCATTACTTCCGCCGCTTCTCACTCTCGCCATTCCCTCTGTTTTTCCTCCCTCCCGTTGCTATTTCTTCCCTTCGTTCACTCACCTTCCCTTCTTACCCATCATGTATTCTTCCCTCCCGCCGCCAGCTCTTCCCATCGTCCTCCCTCCTACATCACACTCTCTGCCCCCCTTCCTGCACCTCCTTCACTCCCACTTCATCCCTTTTTCCCCTGTACCACTCCCCCTGTTCCCCCCTCTTCATCCTTCTTTCACCAGCACTTCTCCCCCTGTTCCCCCCTCTTCATCCTTATTTCACCTGCACCACTCCCCCTGTTCCCCCTCTTCATCCCTGTTTCACCTGCACCACTCCCCCTGTTCCCCCTCCTCATGCATGTTTCACCTGCACCACTCCTCCTGTTCCCCCCTCTTTGGGATGAAGAGCCCTCCTGACTGTCTGGGTTCGAATCCTTCATATGTGGGGAGTTTTCAATTCCATATTGGCTTGGGGACCATCCAATCTTGTTCCCAAGCCATATATATATATATATATATATATATATATATATATATATATATATATATATATATATATATATATATATATATATATTTATGTATGTATTTTCTTTAAAAATTTTATATTTATAAATATATATTTATATTTAAATATTGATCTGAGCCTGTATGGATATGGACCCTGTGGGTCCAGGAGGCCATCTGTGTCCCCTCAGATGGTCTCCCTTATCACAGTTTGTGTCTATGGATGTGTCAGTGTGTGAGTGTGAGTGTCACTGTGAGTGTACGGGTGAGTGTGGGTGTCCCTGTGAGTGTCCGGATGATTATGTGTCCGGTTACATCTGTGGTTTCAGGAGGCCATCTGTGTCCCCTCAGATGGTCTTCCTTATCACAGTCTATGGATGTGTGTGTGTGAGTGTCCCTGTGAATGTTCGGATAAGGGTGTGTGTGTGAGTGTAGTGTCCGGATTTATGTGAGGTTTGGTTTCAGGAACCATTTGTGTCCCTCCTACCCCAAATCTTCCCCCTTATTCCCACCGTGGGTTCGAATCCCAGGTGATTAGACCTACCCTAGGTCTATGGATCCAAGGTATCCATCCGTGGGCCCAACGGATTTCACCCCTTCCCCACTTTCCAAGGGCCAGGCCAATTCCAGCTATCCAGGGAACCTGTTGAAACAGAGGCAGCTACAGGAGGGGACACACAAATATTTGTGCCCTGCAGTTACACCACCGTTCCGACAGGCTCGATCGCAATCTATCCAGATGAGAACACGTTCTCTTCCGACTTGACCACGCTGGAGTCGCTGTATGTCTCAAATTTGGTGCCTTTATTTATAGTTAGTATTTTTGGTGTATTAATTGATTTGTTTTAATTTTTAATGACTTAGGTAGAGTGATTTAGGGAGTCGGGGGGAGGTGGTAGCGTGTGTAGTAGATTATACGAGATCGCGGTTAGTTAGTATTTATCAGGTTGTGTTCACCTAGTTGTTCTTGCAAGGGTTGAGCTCTGCTCTTTCGGCCCGCCTCTCAACTGTCAATCAATCAATTTTTACTAGCTAATAAAAAAAAATATCCACATACACACACCCAGGAAGCAGCCCGTAACTGGTGTCTAATGCCCAAGTACCTATGTACTGCTAGGTAAGAGGAGCATCAGAATGAATGAAACTCTGCTGATTTTCGTTTGCGCTATCACCGGGGGATCGAACTTTGACCCTAGGACTACGAGTCGAGAGGGCTGTCCACTCAGCTTTAAAGCCCCCTAGTGTGTGTATTGGTGCAAACGATAATTTGGGAGAGGTTAATGGAAAGGAATGATGTTTGGTGGCCTTGAAAGCGCTGGAAGAGGGTTGCCAGTTATGAATATTAATTATAAATTGATTAAGATAGGATATATATGCAAAAGACGTTGTGAGAGATAGTAAGAAAAGTGTTTCTGACTGAGGTTTGGTACTGTGTGATTGACTTGTATGTTAGGAAAAATAATATTTATCAGAAACATAGATGTTCTTTAGAAATGTTTGTTTGCAAATAGTTGCAAATTATAGGGTAAAAAACCAATGGTTACCGTACCTTGACCAAACACACGTGAGCACAATTAGTCGACGGGGGTCAGAGAGTGAGAGTGAACAGCGAAACAGTAACAAAAAATGTGACAATAATGGGAAACTATGTCATTCAAACGTATACATGTTAACCATATAAATTACAGTAAACGCGCGCATACGTACGTATGTCAATCAATTTACATAAATAAACATTACCTAATATGTACCTTTAAAATGGACACATATAGATAATTACCGTACACATGTCAGTTTAATTACAGGTACACATAAACACATATAGCTTCACGTGTCTGTCGGTCATGACAATAGTACACATGGATACGAACACAAAACAGTCCATTATCAACTAGTGTGTGTGTGTGTGTGTGCATTCTCACCTGGTTCATTTTGCAGGGGTTGAGCTCTGGCTCTTTGGTCCCGCCTCTGTGTGTGTGTGTGTGTATGTGTGTGTGTGTGTGTGTGTGTGTGTGTGTGTGTGTGTGTGTGTGTGTGTGTGTGTGTGTGTGTGTGTGTGTGTGTTTTATCCTTATATTTACTATATGTATCTGCAGAATCGAGTTATTAGCTCTTGGACCCCGCCTATCAAATAAATGTATTTATCCTCTTTTATATCTACTACATCTATTTCTCTCTAACTAACACACACACAAACACACACACACACACACACATACACACACACACACACACACACACAAACTGGAGGCCTAGCGTCTAAATGGAGAGAGTTCGATGGTTATAATCCTAATGGTCCCCGATCGAATCCCGGTTAATGTAATAGCAAATCGAAAGATATTCTTTAACTTGATTCGACTGTTCACCTAGCACAAATGTATCCATCAATGTATCCATCTATCTATCTACTTATATCTGTCAATCCATCAATCTATCTTCCCATTAAACCAACCATTTATCATTATATACATCTATCTATCCATGTATCCGTCCATCATCTCATCTTTCTATCCACCCATCTAGTCATCTGTCTTTCCGTCCATCAACTCATCTATGCATCCGTCTATCCATCAATATATATATTTAGCAATCAAGGTATCCATCCATCTATCTACCTATATAAATGTTCCATTAATCTAACCATTTATCATAACCATCTATCAACACCCTCCCCACTCCCTCTCCTATTTTACTACCAAACTCCCTCCTCTCGTTCTGGCACCTTCTCCTTCCCTTTTCCTCTCTCTCATAAACCTGCTCATCCTCCATCCTTCTGCCCTTCCCACTCCGGCCCCTATCCCATCCCGCCCTTCCCATCGTCTTCCCTCTCGCCGCAGATCCATCCCTTCGTTCTCATTACTTCCGCCGCTTCTCACTCTCGCCCTTCCCTCTGTTTTTCCTCCCTCCCGTTGCTATTTCTTCCCTTCGTTCACTCACCTTCCCTTCTTACCCATCATGTATTCTTCCCTCCCGCCGCCAGCTCTTCCCATCGTCCTCCCTCCTACATCACACTCTCTGCCCCCCTTCCTGCACCTCCTTCACTCCCACTTCATCCCTTTTTCCCCTGTACCACTCCCCCTGTTCCCCCCTCTTCATCCTTCTTTCACCTAGCACTTCTCCCCCTGTTCCCCCCTCTTCATCCTTATTTCACCTGCACCACTCCCCCTGTTCCCCCTCTTCATCCCTGTTTCACCTGCACCACTCCCCCTGTTCCCCCTCCTCATGCATGTTTCACCTGCACCACTCCTCCTGTTCCCCTCTCTTTGGGATGAAGAGCCCTCCTGACTGTCTGGGTTCGAATCCTTCATATGTGGGGAGTTTTCAATTCCATATTGGCTTGGGGACCATCCAATCTTGTTCCCAAGCCATATATATATATATATATATATATATATATATATATATATATATATATATATATATATATATATATATATATATATATAT
Organism: Procambarus clarkii; assembly: GCF_040958095.1. Lineage (NCBI taxonomy): Eukaryota > Metazoa > Arthropoda > Malacostraca > Decapoda > Cambaridae > Procambarus > Procambarus clarkii. The sequence continues at coordinate 204,042 of NW_027189283.1, read as the reverse complement.
ATATATATATTTATGTATGTATTTTCTTTAAAAATTTTATATTTATAAATATATATTTATATTTAAATATTGATCTGAGCCTGTATGGATATGGACCCTGTGGGTCCAGGAGGCCATCTGTGTCCCCTCAGATGGTCTCCCTTATCACAGTTTGTGTCTATGGATGTGTCAGTGTGTGAGTGTGAGTGTCACTGTGAGTGTACGGGTGAGTGTGGGTGTCCCTGTGAGTGTCCGGATGATTATGTGTCCGGTTACATCTGTGGTTTCAGGAGGCCATCTGTGTCCCCTCAGATGGTCTTCCTTATCACAGTCTATGGATGTGTGTGTGTGAGTGTCCCTGTGAATGTTCGGATAAGGGTGTGTGTGTGAGTGTAGTGTCCGGATTTATGTGAGGTTTGGTTTCAGGAACCATTTGTGTCCCTCCTACCCCAAATCTTCCCCCTTATTCCCACCGTGGGTTCGAATCCCAGGTGATTAGACCTACCCTAGGTCTATGGATCCAAGGTATCCATCCGTGGGCCCAACGGATTTCACCCCTTCCCCACTTTCCAAGGGCCAGGCCAATTCCAGCTATCCAGGGAACCTGTTGAAACAGAGGCAGCTACAGGAGGGGACACACAAATATTTGTGCCCTGCAGTTACACCACCGTTCCGACAGGCTCGATCGCAATCTATCCAGATGAGAACACGTTCTCTTCCGACTTGACCACGCTGGAGTCGCTGTATGTCTCAAATTTGGTGCCTTTATTTATAGTTAGTATTTTTGGTGTATTAATTGATTTGTTTTAATTTTTAATGACTTAGGTAGAGTGATTTAGGGAGTCGGGGGGAGGTGGTAGCGTGTGTAGTAGATTATACGAGATCGCGGTTAGTTAGTATTTATCAGGTTGTGTTCACCTAGTTGTTCTTGCGAGGGTTGAGCTCTGCTCTTTCGGCCCGCCTCTCAACTGTCAATCAATCAATTTTTACTAGCTAATAAAAAAAAATATCCACATACACACACCCAGGAAGCAGCCCGTAACTGGTGTCTAATGCCCAAGTACCTATGTACTGCTAGGTAAGAGGAGCATCAGAATGAATGAAACTCTGCTGATTTTCGTTTGCGCTATCACCGGGGGATCGAACTTTGACCCTAGGACTACGAGTCGAGAGGGCTGTCCACTCAGCTTTAAAGCCCCCTAGTGTGTGTATTGGTGCAAACGATAATTTGGGAGAGGTTAATGGAAAGGAATGATGTTTGGTGGCCTTGAAGGCGCTGGAAGAGGGTTGCCAGTTATGAATATTAATTATAAATTGATTAAGATAGGATATATATGCAAAAGACGTTGTGAGAGATAGTAAGAAAAGTGTTTCTGACTGAGGTTTGGTACTGTGTGATTGACTTGTATGTTAGGAAAAATAATATTTATCAGAAACATAGATGTTCTTTAGAAATGTTTGTTTGCAAATAGTTGCAAATTATAGGGTAAAAAACCAATGGTTACCGTACCTTGACCAAACACACGTGAGCACAATTAGTCGACGGGGGTCAGAGAGTGAGAGTGAACAGCGAAACAGTAACAAAAAATGTGACAATAATGGGAAACTATGTCATTCAAACGTATACATGTTAACCATATAAATTACAGTAAACGCGCGCATACGTACGTATGTCAATCAATTTACATAAATAAACATTACCTAATATGTACCTTTAAAATGGACACATACAGATAATTACCGTACACATGTCAGTTTAATTACAGGTACACATAAACACATATAGCTTCACGTGTCTGTCGGTCATGACAATAGTACACATGGATACGAACACAAAACAGTCCATTATCAACTAGTGTGTGTGTGTGTGTGTGCATTCTCACCTGGTTCATTTTGCAGGGGTTGAGCTCTGGCTCTTTGGTCCCGCCTCTGTGTGTGTGTGTGTGTATGTGTGTGTGTGTGTGTGTGTGTATGTGTGTGTGTGTGTGTGTGTGTGTGTGTGTGTGTGTGTGTGTGTGTGTGTGTGTGTGTGTGTGTGTGTTTTATCCTTATATTTACTATATGTATCTGCAGAATCGAGTTATTAGCTCTTGGACCCCGCCTATCAAATAAATGTATTTATCCTCTTTTATATCTACTACATCTATTTCTCTCTAACTAACACACACACAAACACACACACACACACACACATACACACACACACACACACACACACAAACTGGAGGCCTAGCGTCTAAATGGAGAGAGTTCGATGGTTATAATCCTAATGGTCCCCGATCGAATCCCGGTTAATGTAATAGCAAATCGAAAGATATTCTTTAACTTGATTCGACTGTTCACCTAGCACAAATGTATCCATCAATGTATCCATCTATCTATCTACTTATATCTGTCAATCCATCAATCTATCTTCCCATTAAACCAACCATTTATCATTATATACATCTATCTATCCATGTATCCGTCCATCATCTCATCTTTCTATCCACCCATCTAGTCATCTGTCTTTCCGTCCATCAACTCATCTATGCATCCGTCTATCCATCAATATATATATTTAGCAATCAAGGTATCCATCCATCTATCTACCTATATAAATGTTCCATTAATCTAACCATTTATCATAACCATCTATCAACACCCTCCCCACTCCCTCTCCTATTTTACTACCAAACTCCCTCCTCTCGTTCTGGCACCTTCTCCTTCCCTTTTCCTCTCTCTCATAAACCTGCTCATCCTCCATCCTTCTGCCCTTCCCACTCCGGCCCCTATCCCATCCCGCCCTTCCCATCGTCTTCCCTCTCGCCGCAGATCCATCCCTTCGTTCTCATTACTTCCGCCGCTTCTCACTCTCGCCCTTCCCTCTGTTTTTCCTCCCTCCCGTTGCTATTTCTTCCCTTCGTTCACTCACCTTCCCTTCTTACCCATCATGTATTCTTCCCTCCCGCCGCCAGCTCTTCCCATCGTCCTCCCTCCTACATCACACTCTCTGCCCCCCTTCCTGCACCTCCTTCACTCCCACTTCATCCCTTTTTCCCCTGTACCACTCCCCCTGTTCCCCCCTCTTCATCCTTCTTTCACCATGCACTTCTCCCCCTGTTCCCCCCTCTTCATCCTTATTTCACCTGCACCACTCCCCCTGTTCCCCCTCTTCATCCCTGTTTCACCTGCACCACTCCCCCTGTTCCCCCTCCTCATGCATGTTTCACCTGCACCACTCCTCCTGTTCCCCCCTCTTTGGGATGAAGAGCCCTCCTGACTGTCTGGGTTCGAATCCTTCATATGTGGGGAGTTTTCAATTCCATATTGGCTTGGGGACCATCCAATCTTGTTCCCAAGCCATATATATATATATATATATATATATATATATATATATATATATATATATATATATATATATATATATATATATATATATATATATATATATATATATATATTTATGTATGTATTTTCTTTAAAAATTTTATATTTATAAATATATATTTATATTTAAATATTGATCTGAGCCATGTATGGATATGGACCCTGTGGGTCCAGGAGGCCATCTGTGTCCCCTCAGATGGTCTCCCTTATCACAATTTGTGTCTATGGATGTGTCAGTGTGTGAGTGTGAGTGTCACTGTGAGTGTACGGGTGAGTGTGGGTGTCCCTGTGAGTGTCCGGATGATTATGTGTCCGGTTACATCTGTGGTTTCAGGAGGCCATCTGTGTCCCTCAGATGGTCTTCCTTATCACAGTCTATGGATGTGTGTGTGTGAGTGTCCCTGTGAATGTTCGGATAAGGGTGTGTGTGTGAGTGTAGTGTCCGGATTTATGTGAGGTTTGGTTTCAGGAACCATTTGTGTCCCTCCTACCCCAAATCTTCCCCCTTATTCCCACCGTGGGTTCGAATCCCAGGTGATTAGACCTACCCTAGGTCTATGGATCCAAGGTATCCATCCGTGGGCCCAACGGATTTCACCCCTTCCCCACTTTCCAAGGGCCAGGCCAATTCCAGCTATCCAGGGAACCTGTTGAAACAGAGGCAGCTACAGGAGGGGACACACAAATATTTGTGCCCTGCAGTTACACCACCGTTCCGACAGGCTCGATCGCAATCTATCCAGATGAGAACACGTTCTCTTCCGACTTGACCACGCTGGAGTCGCTGTATGTCTCAAATTTGGTGCCTTTATTTATAGTTAGTATTTTTGGTGTATTAATTGATTTGTTTTAATTTTTAATGACTTAGGTAGAGTGATTTAGGGAGTCGGGGGGAGGTGGTAGCGTGTGTAGTAGATTATACGAGATCGCGGTTAGTTAGTATTTATCAGGTTGTGTTCACCTAGTTGTTCTTGCGAGGGTTGAGCTCTGCTCTTTCGGCCCGCCTCTCAACTGTCAATCAATCAATTTTTACTAGCTAATAAAAAAAAATATCCACATACACACACCCAGGAAGCAGCCCGTAACTGGTGTCTAATGCCCAAGTACCTATGTACTGCTAGGTAAGAGGAGCATCAGAATGAATGAAACTCTGCTGATTTTCGTTTGCGCTATCACCGGGGGATCGAACTTTGACCCTAGGACTACGAGTCGAGAGGGCTGTCCACTCAGCTTTAAAGCCCCCTAGTGTGTGTATTGGTGCAAACGATAATTTGGGAGAGGTTAATGGAAAGGAATGATGTTTGGTGGCCTTGAAGGCGCTGGAAGAGGGTGTCCAGTTATGAATTTAAATTATAAATTGATTAAGATAGGATATATATGCAAAAGACGTTGTGAGAGATAGTAAGAAAAGTGTTTCTGACTGAGGTTTGGTACTGTGTGATTGACTTGTATGTTAGGAAAAATAATATTTATCAGAAACATAGATGTTCTTTAGAAATGTTTGTTTGCAAATAGTTGCAAATTATAGGGTAAAAAACCAATGGTTACCGTACCTTGACCAAACACACGTGAGCACAATTAGTCGACGGGGGTCAGAGAGTGAGAGTGAACAGCGAAACAGTAACAAAAAATGTGACAATAATGGGAAACTATGTCATTCAAACGTATACATGTTAACCATATAAATTACAGTAAACGCGCGCATACGTACGTATGTCAATCAATTTACATAAATAAACATTACCTAATATGTACCTTTAAAATGGACACATACAGATAATTACCGTACACATGTCAGTTTAATTACAGGTACACATAAACACATATAGCTTCACGTGTCTGTCGGTCATGACAATAGTACACATGGATACGAACACAAAACAGTCCATTATCAACTAGTGTGTGTGTGTGTGTGTGCATTCTCACCTGGTTCATTTTGCAGGGGTTGAGCTCTGGCTCTTTGGTCCCGCCTCTGTGTGTGTGTGTGTGTATGTGTGTGTGTGTGTGTGTGTGTATGTGTGTGTGTGTGTGTGTGTGTGTGTGTGTGTGTGTGTGTGTGTGTGTGTGTGTGTGTGTGTGTGTTTTATCCTTATATTTACTATATGTATCTGCAGAATCGAGTTATTAGCTCTTGGACCCCGCCTATCAAATAAATGTATTTATCCTCTTTTATATCTACTACATCTATTTCTCTCTAACTAACACACACACAAACACACACACACACACACACATACACACACACACACACACACACACAAACTGGAGGCCTAGCGTCTAAATGGAGAGAGTTCGATGGTTATAATCCTAATGGTCCCCGATCGAATCCCGGTTGATGTAATAGCAAATCGAAAGATATTCTTTAACTTGATTCGACTGTTCACCTAGCACAAATGTATCCATCAATGTATCCATCTATCTATCTACTTATATCTGTCAATCCATCAATCTATCTTCCCATTAAACCAACCATTTATCATTATATACATCTATCTATCCATGTATCCGTCCATCATCTCATCTTTCTATCCACCCATCTAGTCATCTGTCTTTCCGTCCATCAACTCATCTATGCATCCGTCTATCCATCAATATATATATTTAGCAATCAAGGTATCCATCCATCTATCTACCTATATAAATGTTCCATTAATCTAACCATTTATCATAACCATCTATCAACACCCTCCCCACTCCCTCTCCTATTTTACTACCAAACTCCCTCCTCTCGTTCTGGCACCTTCTCCTTCCCTTTTCCTCTCTCTCATAAACCTGCTCATCCTCCATCCTTCTGCCCTTCCCACTCCGGCCCCTATCCCATCCCGCCCTTCCCATCGTCTTCCCTCTCGCCGCAGATCCATCCCTTCGTTCTCATTACTTCCGCCGCTTCTCACTCTCGCCCTTCCCTCTGTTTTTCCTCCCTCCCGTTGCTATTTCTTCCCTTCGTTCACTCACCTTCCCTTCTTACCCATCATGTATTCTTCCCTCCCGCCGCCAGCTCTTCCCATCGTCCTCCCTCCTACATCACACTCTCTGCCCCCCTTCCTGCACCTCCTTCACTCCCACTTCATCCCTTTTTCCCCTGTACCACTCCCCCTGTTCCCCCCTCTTCATCCTTCTTTCACCTGCACTTCTCCCCCTGTTCCCCCCTCTTCATCCTTATTTCACCTGCACCACTCCCCCTGTTCCCCCTCTTCATCCCTGTTTCACCTGCACCACTCCCCCTGTTCCCCCTCCTCATGCATGTTTCACCTGCACCACTCCTCCTGTTCCCCCCTCTTTGGGATGAAGAGCCCTCCTGACTGTCTGGGTTCGAATCCTTCATATGTGGGGAGTTTTCAATTCCATATTGGCTTGGGGACCATTCAATCTTGTTCCCAAGCCATATATATATATATATATATATATATATATATATATATATATATATATATATATATATATATATATATATATATATATATATATATATATATATATATATATTATGTATGTATTTTCTTTAAAAATTTTATATTTATAAATATATATTTATATTTAAATATTGATCTGAGCCAGTATGGATATGGACCCTGTGGGTCCAGGAGGCCATCTGTGTCCCCTCAGATGGTCTCCCTTATCACAATTTGTGTCTATGGATGTGTCAGTGTGTGAGTGTGAGTGTCACTGTGAGTGTACGGGTGAGTGTGGGTGTCCCTGTGAGTGTCCGGATGATTATGTGTCCGGTTACATCTGTGGTTTCAGGAGGCCATCTGTGTCCCCTCAGATGGTCTTCCTTATCACAGTCTATGGATGTGTGTGTGTGAGTGTCCCTGTGAATGTTCGGATAAGGGTGTGTGTGTGAGTGTAGTGTCCGGATTTATGTGAGGTTTGGTTTCAGGAACCATTTGTGTCCCTCCTACCCCAAATCTTCCCCCTTATTCCCACCGTGGGTTCGAATCCCAGGTGATTAGACCTACCCTAGGTCTATGGATCCAAGGTATCCATCCGTGGGCCCAACGGATTTCACCCCTTCCCCACTTTCCAAGGGCCAGGCCAATTCCAGCTATCCAGGGAACCTGTTGAAACAGAGGCAGCTACAGGAGGGGACACACAAATATTTGTGCCCTGCAGTTACACCACCGTTCCGACAGGCTCGATCGCAATCTATCCAGATGAGAACACGTTCTCTTCCGACTTGACCACGCTGGAGTCGCTGTATGTCTCAAATTTGGTGCCTTTATTTATAGTTAGTATTTTTGGTGTATTAATTGATTTGTTTTAATTTTTAATGACTTAGGTAGAGTGATTTAGGGAGTCGGGGGGAGGTGGTAGCGTGTGTAGTAGATTATACGAGATCGCGGTTAGTTAGTATTTATCAGGTTGTGTTCACCTAGTTGTTCTTGCGAGGGTTGAGCTCTGCTCTTTCGGCCCGCCTCTCAACTGTCAATCAATCAATTTTTACTAGCTAATAAAAAAAAATATCCACATACACACACCCAGGAAGCAGCCCGTAACTGGTGTCTAATGCCCAAGTACCTATGTACTGCTAGGTAAGAGGAGCATCAGAATGAATGAAACTCTGCTGATTTTCGTTTGCGCTATCACCGGGGGATCGAACTTTGACCCTAGGACTACGAGTCGAGAGGGCTGTCCACTCAGCTTTAAAGCCCCCTAGTGTGTGTATTGGTGCAAACGATAATTTGGGAGAGGTTAATGGAAAGGAATGATGTTTGGTGGCCTTGAAGGCGCTGGAAGAGGGTGTCCAGTTATGAATTTAAATTATAAATTGATTAAGATAGGATATATATGCAAAAGACGTTGTGAGAGATAGTAAGAAAAGTGTTTCTGACTGAGGTTTGGTACTGTGTGATTGACTTGTATGTTAGGAAAAATAATATTTATCAGAAACATAGATGTTCTTTAGAAATGTTTGTTTGCAAATAGTTGCAAATTATAGGGTAAAAAACCAATGGTTACCGTACCTTGACCAAACACACGTGAGCACAATTAGTCGACGGGGGTCAGAGAGTGAGAGTGAACAGCGAAACAGTAACAAAAAATGTGACAATAATGGGAAACTATGTCATTCAAACGTATACATGTTAACCATATAAATTACAGTAAACGCGCGCATACGTACGTATGTCAATCAATTTACATAAATAAACATTACCTAATATGTACCTTTAAAATGGACACATACAGATAATTACCGTACACATGTCAGTTTAATTACAGGTACACATAAACACATATAGCTTCACGTGTCTGTCGGTCATGACAATAGTACACATGGATACGAACACAAAACAGTCCATTATCAACTAGTGTGTGTGTGTGTGTGTGCATTCTCACCTGGTTCATTTTGCAGGGGTTGAGCTCTGGCTCTTTGGTCCCGCCTCTGTGTGTGTGTGTGTGTATGTGTGTGTGTGTGTGTGTGTGTATGTGTGTGTGTGTGTGTGTGTGTGTGTGTGTGTGTGTGTGTGTGTGTGTGTGTGTGTGTGTGTGTGTTTTATCCTTATATTTACTATATGTATCTGCAGAATCGAGTTATTAGCTCTTGGACCCCGCCTATCAAATAAATGTATTTATCCTCTTTTATATCTACTACATCTATTTCTCTCTAACTAACACACACACAAACACACACACACACACACACACATACACACACACACACACACACACACAAACTGGAGGCCTAGCGTCTAAATGGAGAGAGTTCGATGGTTATAATCCTAATGGTCCCCGATCGAATCCCGGTTGATGTAATAGCAAATCGAAAGATATTCTTTAACTTGATTCGACTGTTCACCTAGCACAAATGTATCCATCAATGTATCCATCTATCTATCTACTTATATCTGTCAATCCATCAATCTATCTTCCCATTAAACCAACCATTTATCATTATATACATCTATCTATCCATGTATCCGTCCATCATCTCATCTTTCTATCCACCCATCTAGTCATCTGTCCTTTCCGTCCATCAACTCATCTATGCATCCGTCTATCCATCAATATATATATTTAGCAATCAAGGTATCCATCCATCTATCTACCTATATAAATGTTCCATTAATCTAACCATTTATCATAACCATCTATCAACACCCTCCCCACTCCCTCTCCTATTTTACTACCAAACTCCCTCCTCTCGTTCTGGCACCTTCTCCTTCCCTTTTCCTCTCTCTCATAAACCTGCTCATCCTCCATCCTTCTGCCCTTCCCACTCCGGCCCCTATCCCATCCCGCCCTTCCCATCGTCTTCCCTCTCGCCGCAGATCCATCCCTTCGTTCTCATTACTTCCGCCGCTTCTCACTCTCGCCCTTCCCTCTGTTTTTCCTCCCTCCCGTTGCTATTTCTTCCCTTCGTTCACTCACCTTCCCTTCTTACCCATCATGTATTCTTCCCTCCCGCCGCCAGCTCTTCCCATCGTCCTCCCTCCTACATCACACTCTCTGCCCCCCTTCCTGCACCTCCTTCACTCCCACTTCATCCCTTTTTCCCCTGTACCACTCCCCCTGTTCCCCCCTCTTCATCCTTCTTTCACCTGCACTTCTCCCCCTGTTCCCCCCTCTTCATCCTTATTTCACCTGCACCACTCCCCCTGTTCCCCCTCTTCATCCTGTTTCACCTGCACCACTCCCCCTGTTCCCCCTCCTCATGCATGTTTCACCTGCACCACTCCTCCTGTTCCCCCCTCTTTGGGATGAAGAGCCCTCCTGACTGTCTGGGTTCGAATCCTTCATATGTGGGGAGTTTTCAATTCCATATTGGCTTGGGGACCATTCAATCTTGTTCCCAAGCCATATATATATATATATATATATATATATATATATATATATATATATATATATATATATATATATATATATATATATATATATATATATATATATATATATATATATATATTTATGTATGTATTTTCTTTAAAAATTTTATATTTATAAATATATATTTATATTTAAATATTGATCTGAGCCTGTATGGATATGGACCCTGTGGGTCCAGGAGGCCATCTGTGTCCCCTCAGATGGTCTCCCTTATCACAGTTTGTGTCTATGGATGTGTCAGTGTGTGAGTGTGAGTGTCACTGTGAGTGTACGGGTGAGTGTGGGTGTCCCTGTGAGTGTCCGGATGATTATGTGTCCGGTTACATCTGTGGTTTCAGGAGGCCATCTGTGTCCCCTCAGATGGTCTTCCTTATCACAGTCTATGGATGTGTGTGTGTGAGTGTCCCTGTGAATGTTCGGATAAGGGTGTGTGTGTGAGTGTAGTGTCCGGATTTATGTGAGGTTTGGTTTCAGGAACCATTTGTGTCCCTCCTACCCCAAATCTTCCCCCTTATTCCCACCGTGGGTTCGAATCCCAGGTGATTAGACCTACCCTAGGTCTATGGATCCAAGGTATCCATCCGTGGGCCCAACGGATTTCACCCCTTCCCCACTTTCCAAGGGCCAGGCCAATTCCAGCTATCCAGGGAACCTGTTGAAACAGAGGCAGCTACAGGAGGGGACACACAAATATTTGTGCCCTGCAGTTACACCACCGTTCCGACAGGCTCGATCGCAATCTATCCAGATGAGAACACGTTCTCTTCCGACTTGACCACGCTGGAGTCGCTGTATGTCTCAAATTTGGTGCCTTTATTTATAGTTAGTATTTTTGGTGTATTAATTGATTTGTTTTAATTTTTAATGACTTAGGTAGAGTGATTTAGGGAGTCGGGGGGAGGTGGTAGCGTGTGTAGTAGATTATACGAGATCGCGGTTAGTTAGTATTTATCAGGTTGTGTTCACCTAGTTGTTCTTGCGAGGGTTGAGCTCTGCTCTTTCGGCCCGCCTCTCAACTGTCAATCAATCAATTTTTACTAGCTAATAAAAAAAAATATCCACATACACACACCCAGGAAGCAGCCCGTAACTGGTGTCTAATGCCCAAGTACCTATGTACTGCTAGGTAAGAGGAGCATCAGAATGAATGAAACTCTGCTGATTTTCGTTTGCGCTATCACCGGGGGATCGAACTTTGACCCTAGGACTACGAGTCGAGAGGGCTGTCCACTCAGCTTTAAAGCCCCCTAGTGTGTGTATTGGTGCAAACGATAATTTGGGAGAGGTTAATGGAAAGGAATGATGTTTGGTGGCCTTGAAGGCGCTGGAAGAGGGTGTCCAGTTATGAATTTAAATTATAAATTGATTAAGATAGGATATATATGCAAAAGACGTTGTGAGAGATAGTAAGAAAAGTGTTTCTGACTGAGGTTTGGTACTGTGTGATTGACTTGTATGTTAGGAAAAATAATATTTATCAGAAACATAGATGTTCTTTAGAAATGTTTGTTTGCAAATAGTTGCAAATTATAGGGTAAAAAACCAATGGTTACCGTACCTTGACCAAACACACGTGAGCACAATTAGTCGACGGGGGTCAGAGAGTGAGAGTGAACAGCGAAACAGTAACAAAAAATGTGACAATAATGGGAAACTATGTCATTCAAACGTATACATGTTAACCATATAAATTACAGTAAACGCGCGCATACGTACGTATGTCAATCAATTTACATAAATAAACATTACCTAATATGTACCTTTAAAATGGACACATACAGATAATTACCGTACACATGTCAGTTTAATTACAGGTACACATAAACACATATAGCTTCACGTGTCTGTCGGTCATGACAATAGTACACATGGATACGAACACAAAACAGTCCATTATCAACTAGTGTGTGTGTGTGTGTGTGCATTCTCACCTGGTTCATTTTGCAGGGGTTGAGCTCTGGCTCTTTGGTCCCGCCTCTGTGTGTGTGTGTGTGTATGTGTGTGTGTGTGTGTGTGTATGTGTGTGTGTGTGTGTGTGTGTGTGTGTGTGTGTGTGTGTGTGTGTGTGTGTGTGTGTGTGTGTGTGTTTTATCCTTATATTTACTATATGTATCTGCAGAATCGAGTTATTAGCTCTTGGACCCCGCCTATCAAATAAATGTATTTATCCTCTTTTATATCTACTACATCTATTTCTCTCTAACTAACACACACACAAACACACACACACACACACACATACACACACACACACACACACACACAAACTGGAGGCCTAGCGTCTAAATGGAGAGAGTTCGATGGTTATAATCCTAATGGTCCCCGATCGAATCCCGGTTGATGTAATAGCAAATCGAAAGATATTCTTTAACTTGATTCGACTGTTCACCTAGCACAAATGTATCCATCAATGTATCCATCTATCTATCTACTTATATCTGTCAATCCATCAATCTATCTTCCCATTAAACCAACCATTTATCATTATATACATCTATCTATCCATGTATCCGTCCATCATCTCATCTTTCTATCCACCCATCTAGTCATCTGTCTTTCCGTCCATCAACTCATCTATGCATCCGTCTATCCATCAATATATATATTTAGCAATCAAGGTATCCATCCATCTATCTACCTATATAAATGTTCCATTAATCTAACCATTTATCATAACCATCTATCAACACCCTCCCCACTCCCTCTCCTATTTTACTACCAAACTCCCTCCTCTCGTTCTGGCACCTTCTCCTTCCCTTTTCCTCTCTCTCATAAACCTGCTCATCCTCCATCCTTCTGCCCTTCCCACTCCGGCCCCTATCCCATCCCGCCCTTCCCATCGTCTTCCCTCTCGCCGCAGATCCATCCCTTCGTTCTCATTACTTCCGCCGCTTCTCACTCTCGCCCTTCCCTCTGTTTTTCCTCCCTCCCGTTGCTATTTCTTCCCTTCGTTCACTCACCTTCCCTTCTTACCCATCATGTATTCTTCCCTCCCGCCGCCAGCTCTTCCCATCGTCCTCCCTCCTACATCACACTCTCTGCCCCCCTTCCTGCACCTCCTTCACTCCCACTTCATCCCTTTTTCCCCTGTACCACTCCCCCTGTTCCCCCCTCTTCATCCTTCTTTCACCTGCACTTCTCCCCCTGTTCCCCCTCTTCATCCTTATTTCACCTGCACCACTCCCCCTGTTCCCCCTCTTCATCCCTGTTTCACCTGCACCACTCCCCCTGTTCCCCCTCCTCATGCATGTTTCACCTGCACCACTCCTCCTGTTCCCCCCTCTTTGGGATGAAGAGCCCTCCTGACTGTCTGGGTTCGAATCCTTCATATGTGGGGAGTTTTCAATTCCATATTGGCTTGGGGGCCATCAATCTTGTTCCCAATGCCATATATATATATATATATATATATATATATATATATATATATATATATATATATATATATATATATATATATATATATATTTATGTATGTATTTTCTTTAAAAATTTTATATTTATAAATATATATTTATATTTAAATATTGATCTGAGCCTGTATGGATATGGACCCTGTGGGTCCAGGAGGCCATCTGTGTCCCCTCAGATGGTCTCCCTTATCACAGTTTGTGTCTATGGATGTGTCAGTGTGTGAGTGTGAGTGTCACTGTGAGTGTACGGGTGAGTGTGGGTGTCCCTGTGAGTGTCCGGATGATTATGTGTCCGGTTACATCTGTGGTTTCAGGAGGCCATCTGTGTCCCCTCAGATGGTCTTCCTTATCACAGTCTATGGATGTGTGTGTGTGAGTGTCCCTGTGAATGTTCGGATAAGGGTGTGTGTGTGAGTGTAGTGTCCGGATTTATGTGAGGTTTGGTTTCAGGAACCATTTGTGTCCCTCCTACCCCAAATCTTCCCCCTTATTCCCACCGTGGGTTCGAATCCCAGGTGATTAGACCTACCCTAGGTCTATGGATCCAAGGTATCCATCCGTGGGCCCAACGGATTTCACCCCTTCCCCACTTTCCAAGGGCCAGGCCAATTCCAGCTATCCAGGGAACCTGTTGAAACAGAGGCAGCTACAGGAGGGGACACACAAATATTTGTGCCCTGCAGTTACACCACCGTTCCGACAGGCTCGATCGCAATCTATCCAGATGAGAACACGTTCTCTTCCGACTTGACCACGCTGGAGTCGCTGTATGTCTCAAATTTGGTGCCTTTATTTATAGTTAGTATTTTTGGTGTATTAATTGATTTGTTTTAATTTTTAATGACTTAGGTAGAGTGATTTAGGGAGTCGGGGGGAGGTGGTAGCGTGTGTAGTAGATTATACGAGATCGCGGTTAGTTAGTATTTATCAGGTTGTGTTCACCTAGTTGTTCTTGCGAGGGTTGAGCTCTGCTCTTTCGGCCCGCCTCTCAACTGTCAATCAATCAATTTTTACTAGCTAATAAAAAAAAATATCCACATACACACACCCAGGAAGCAGCCCGTAACTGGTGTCTAATGCCCAAGTACCTATGTACTGCTAGGTAAGAGGAGCATCAGAATGAATGAAACTCTGCTGATTTTCGTTTGCGCTATCACCGGGGGATCGAACTTTGACCCTAGGACTACGAGTCGAGAGGGCTGTCCACTCAGCTTTAAAGCCCCCTAGTGTGTGTATTGGTGCAAACGATAATTTGGGAGAGGTTAATGGAAAGGAATGATGTTTGGTGGCCTTGAAGGCGCTGGAAGAGGGTGTCCAGTTATGAATTTAAATTATAAATTGATTAAGATAGGATATATATGCAAAAGACGTTGTGAGAGATAGTAAGAAAAGTGTTTCTGACTGAGGTTTGGTACTGTGTGATTGACTTGTATGTTAGGAAAAATAATATTTATCAGAAACATAGATGTTCTTTAGAAATGTTTGTTTGCAAATAGTTGCAAATTATAGGGTAAAAAACCAATGGTTACCGTACCTTGACCAAACACACGTGAGCACAATTAGTCGACGGGGGTCAGAGAGTGAGAGTGAACAGCGAAACAGTAACAAAAAATGTGACAATAATGGGAAACTATGTCATTCAAACGTATACATGTTAACCATATAAATTACAGTAAACGCGCGCATACGTACGTATGTCAATCAATTTACATAAATAAACATTACCTAATATGTACCTTTAAAATGGACACATACAGATAATTACCGTACACATGTCAGTTTAATTACAGGTACACATAAACACATATAGCTTCACGTGTCTGTCGGTCATGACAATAGTACACATGGATACGAACACAAAACAGTCCATTATCAACTAGTGTGTGTGTGTGTGTGTGCATTCTCACCTGGTTCATTTTGCAGGGGTTGAGCTCTGGCTCTTTGGTCCCGCCTCTGTGTGTGTGTGTGTGTATGTGTGTGTGTGTGTGTGTGTATGTGTGTGTGTGTGTGTGTGTGTGTGTGTGTGTGTGTGTGTGTGTGTGTGTGTGTGTGTGTGTGTGTTTTATCCTTATATTTACTATATGTATCTGCAGAATCGAGTTATTAGCTCTTGGACCCCGCCTATCAAATAAATGTATTTATCCTCTTTTATATCTACTACATCTATTTCTCTCTAACTAACACACACACAAACACACACACACACACACACATACACACACACACACACACACACACAAACTGGAGGCCTAGCGTCTAAATGGAGAGAGTTCGATGGTTATAATCCTAATGGTCCCCGATCGAATCCCGGTTGATGTAATAGCAAATCGAAAGATATTCTTTAACTTGATTCGACTGTTCACCTAGCACAAATGTATCCATCAATGTATCCATCTATCTATCTACTTATATCTGTCAATCCATCAATCTATCTTCCCATTAAACCAACCATTTATCATTATATACATCTATCTATCCATGTATCCGTCCATCATCTCATCTTTCTATCCACCCATCTAGTCATCTGTCCTTCCGTCCATCAACTCATCTATGCATCCGTCTATCCATCAATATATATATTTAGCAATCAAGGTATCCATCCATCTATCTACCTATATAAATGTTCCATTAATCTAACCATTTATCATAACCATCTATCAACACCCTCCCCACTCCCTCTCCTATTA